>NC_051160.1:187587283-187719439 GCF_013339745.2 Dermacentor silvarum
TCTAACCCTATTATTTGGTGGTTTTATGGTTGTGACTGATTAACCATTGTAAATTTGAGTTACGTTCATCTGTTCATATTTTCCTGCCCTGGTTTTCGTACATAACGCAGAAGAAAGCATGAACAGCCACCAACTGTAGTCGCTTTTTTGAACTGCACTGCACCTTACGATGATATTGAGGGAGCCCTGATGTCTCGAATTTGTTCACCCTACGCAATATCTATTACGCAATACCGCCTCTTCAGTTTAAATATACACGTTGCACATACCTCGTGCGAGCAATGGTCGTAGTAACCGTGGTGCGATGTCCAGAAGCCAAAGTGTGGTCAAAGCCTCGCATAAGTGGGGTGTACCCTTCCTGAAGAAGCCCAGGTGCCACTGCACCAGCGATTGCATCAAGGAAACAGTGAGGCAGTGTTTTAGCAACGCCTAGGAAGCTTAACTTGATGCCAGACGATCATGCTTTGCAACATATGTTATACCTTGCCTATGGCGTGCGTCGTATAGCCCAGATCTTTGAAATGTTCTGGCAGGATTTTAAACTTTAGGGGCAGTCCCCATGGCTCCGAATTTTTTATTTCATCATTCTGCGTGCCTGAAAAAAATCAAAAGATAAATGAATGAGTCGCTTAAAGGATAAGACATTTAGGAGTCATATACAGCTTTAGAAATGCGTTTCTGGTCTCAAAGATAATGCAGCGAAGATTCAAGTCCGTAAACAAGGTGTGGTGTAAGAGATGAAAGGTCGTAGAGGCAGCGCGTATCTCTGCTACTCTGTATCAGTGGTTAGTGGGGACTGCCGAGGTCGATCCGGACTGTGAAAGATTGAATTGCGCGGTTTCTGGATCACGTCAAGGGAAAGGTTTTCTTTTAGGTGTGCATAAATGGATTTGTTACAGTGGTGGCACACAGATTTGTTACAGTGGTGGTGGGTGTCGGATGGAAAAATTCTAATGAGGAAATCCGAAAACTCACGTGTGGTCCATATTACAAGAACCGAAGATTTTGTATCAGATTGTATAGCAGTTGGAATTGGCACCCTGGTAACAACGTTACTTTGTTTTAATGCCTTATGACCTTGATGAAATTGAAGATTTACATCGTAAACAAGACCATTTTCACTTTTGCACTGTAACTTACGCAGTATTGGAAAAAATTTAGAAGGCCTATCAGCATACTTATCGCAGCATACATTTACTTATGATATTATAGCCATAACAGAAACATGGCTAAAAACATGAGACAGTCCAGCTACCGGTTATGTTACAGTATCGCAACCAAGATTGGGGACAACCCGAGGTGGAGGAGTGGCACTATTTATTAAAGTGACATTAAGTATGTTACGCTCCCACAAAGCTCAATTTGTCAATCACATGCTGAAACCATATTCGTTCAGTTGAAATGCGGTGCCACAGTAGGAGTCGTGTACCGGCCACCTTCATCAAACATGAAAGATTTTATTACAACCATGGAAAAAATAATCGTACCCCTTGTTTCCTCAGAGGACCCTATAATCGTTTGCGGAGATTTCAATATTGACCTTTTGAAACAGAATTGTTATGATTACATGTTCTTACTTGAATCACTAAATCTAAAAAATGTCATTTCTTCTCCCACACGTATTACAAACCACTCCGAATATCTTATTGATCACATCTTGTGTAATTCTGAATTTAATGTATCAGCAGGTGTCTACAATGTTACCATTGCAGATCACAACCCCACGTTTCTCTTCTTATCTCGAAAATACATGTCCTCTTTGTGTAATACACGGGATTGAAGATCTACTTGTATAATTTATGCAGAAGTACGACGATTGCTTCAATGTGTAGATTTTCAGAAAGTATTTGATTTGTGCGATGGACATACTCAGTGTGAAACACTTATTCAATGTATCTGCAATGCCATTAAGCAATCTGCAAGAGTATATGCGCACCACAATTACAAGCGACCAGTGTGTCCTTGGATAACCAATACTATACTGGAAACATTAAAACAGAAAGACTCTTTTTACCGTAAATGAAAATGCAATAAATCAAATTCATATTATAGGGAGAGCTTTAAATACTTAGAAACAGGTCATTAGTATGATTAGAAAATCGAAAAAGCAATACTATACTAACCTTATTAAGAACGAGAGCGGTAACACAAAAAGGATATGGGAAATCATTAAAGAAGTTAAAGGCAAAGGCAAAATACAGCATTCAACCTGAGAAACCATCGACGCAAGTAGGTAATGATTTTAATTATTATTTTGCTAACATAGGAATGAATCTAGCTAATCAGTTTTTATCCAGTAAGCCCGCACTTGTCCTACCTAGGATAGTTGAAAATGACTTTCACCTAGAAGAAATAACTCATAACGAACTTATATCAACGATAAACAAAATGCCACTAAAGAAGCGGCTGGTCATGATGGTATACCCACTAGGGTTTTAAAAGACAATATTGCATTCTCTGCACTCCCATATGCCATGTATTTAATCTAGCGTTTGTTTCTAGCTCGTATCCAGATATATTAAAAAGAGCCAAAGTCGTTCCCCTATACAAGTCCGGAGATTCGAACCGACCAGAGAATTATAGGACAATTTCAGTTCTGAGTGTGATAAACACAGTTTTTGAAAAACTAATTTCCAACCGATTGAAGCGATTTCTAAACGATAACAATGTAATTTGTCCGCAGCAGCAGGGCTTTGTTCCCTCCAGATCGACATCAACTGCAGTCTTGACACGTACGCAAATAATAAATTCTGCACTTCATCAAAATAAACTAAAAGGAATATTTTGGATATAAAAAGGCATTTGATATGGTTTCCCACTCAATACTATTGCAAAAAACTAGAAACTTATGGAGCTACAAATAACTCCCTCGAATTTTTTTCCAGCTGTTTATCCTCACGGAAACAAATGGTAGTAGTGGGTGATTAGTATTCTACATACAGCCACAGTCACCAGTGGAGTCCCACAAGGTTGTGTGCTCGGTCCCATATTATTCTCGTTGTACATTAATGACCTCCCTAATTCTCTACAGAACTCAAACGTCCTAATGTATGCAGATGACACAGCTTTATTATTTACAGGAGACACACTCCCTGCACTGCAAACACATGTGATGGCCGAGTTACCAAGAATTTCCTCGTGGTTTTTAGAAAACAAATTAACTTTAAATAGCAATAAGACAAAATATGTTGTTTTTCGATC
This sequence comes from Dermacentor silvarum, assembly GCF_013339745.2. Classification (NCBI taxonomy): domain Eukaryota; kingdom Metazoa; phylum Arthropoda; class Arachnida; order Ixodida; family Ixodidae; genus Dermacentor; species Dermacentor silvarum. The sequence continues at coordinate 187,590,485 of NC_051160.1, forward strand.
AAGGAGAAACAATGTTGACACCAGACAAATAAATATTAGGTTAAATAATAGCCGCATTCAAGAAGTTGATTCGATTAAATATCTGGGCGTAATATTTGACCAACATGTACATTGGGAAGCCCATATTCATAGTGCATGCAAGAAGGTCGCATACGGTTGTTACTCCTTAATAAATGCAAAACAATATTTCCCTCGAGAAGTACTCAAATCCCTTTACTATGCGTTTTGCCATAGCCATATTAGTTATTGTTTGGAATCATGGGGCGTGACTTACATGACGTAGTTACAACCTTTACATAAACTACAGAAAAGGGCTCTGAAAATAATTAGCACTTCAACCTACAACAGTGATACATTTAATGATATTTTCCAAACACAACATGTGTTATCGGTTAAGGCACTATGTAATCATAAGATCGCAATTTCAGTTAACAATATTTTGTGCACTAAGTTTCCTATTCCTCGACACGTCTTTTCTTTTCCACCTCGCAGTGCTAGACATGCTTTGAAAGGTAACCTCAATTTACCAAAGTGTTATAATGTATATGGCGAAAGGGTAATTGAATTCAATGGCACAAAAATCTGGAATATTTTACCCCTAGAGGTTAAACCGCACGCAACTTCAAGCAGTGTAGCAAATTCTTTTTTCTTGACAACCAGAATCTCTAACTTACTTGCATAAACTAATTAGGAATATTTTTTAATGTTTCTTGTGTGTTATAAATCAAGACATGTTCCAGAATTCTGCACCTGACCTGTCTGTTATATTTGACACTGGACCGGAAACTAGCCTTTGCTGGCTATCGGTCCAGATATCTGTGTAATCATGTTCATGTGAAGAAAAAATAAAGCACCTGCACACACAAAAAAAGTACTGAGCTCGCGCTCTAATCCCGTGACAGTCGCTATTGCGTTGCGCTAGCTAGAGGGCGCGGGGTAGGTCCAGACCGCGGCCACATTTCAACGGGGGCGAAATGCAAGAAGGCTCGTGTACTTAGGGTTAAGTGCACGTTAAGGAGCCCTAGATGGTCAAACTAATGGGGAGTCCTCCGTTCTAATGCGAAAATTGTGTTTATTTAGATTGGCGCGGGTTTGTTTCTGTTGAACCACGTTCAGACTACCGAGGAGCACTGAGAAAACATCCCTTTATATGAATGCAAGAATAAATATATCATGTCACAAAAAGAAAAAAAAACGTAGGAAAACGTCCTTAAATAATTGCGACAAAAATTTATTGCACCGATGCCTATTTGTGTGGTCCTTAAAGCCAGCCCACTAAGTTCATCACATTGATAATGTACTCGCATCGTACATCACTTTTTTCTATATTTTTTTTCTTTTTGGCGAGAAGCATAGAAACTTTCTGCTGAAAGTGAAAGGTTCACGAAATTTCTGGCAAATCTGTGATCTAATACTAAGCCACAAGATTTAGATTTTCACAATTTCTTCATGCTTTCTGATCAGGTTCGGCTTGCATCGTACAGAACCATTTAAAGCTGCTGATCGATCACTTACCTAATGCTATTTGGAACTCATGCCACATTGTAGTAAAATACCGCATTTTGATGCGCTATGCGACAAACACAATGATACAGCGCAAACATGATAGCCGAAAGCCAGATGCTGCAATTCATCTTCGAGAAATAAAAAAAAAATGTCTGTTTGAAAATTCTATCTAAAAGATATCTGAAATTATGTTCCGTGACAATGGAACAGAATTGTAAACCAATGCCGTACACAACTACCCGTTAGCAGACGATACCAGGACCAATCCACACTAAGCGTGGGGACGACGGTGACTTCGCTCGATTTCGCAGGAAATAATGTTCTTGGAACATTTCTTGCATATTGTTATACAAACCTGAAACTCGCATTTCAAAACCTGGAGTAGCGCAGGTCGGCTGTAAGCATCAAGTTGCCTTCACGTAGCGAGCGCGCGCGCGGCGTCGCAGCGGTGTCTCCCAGCTGACGTCAGACCCGAAGGGGGGCTACTCAAACATCTCGGGGCCTTATAGGAAGCAGTCATGCCTGTACAACGAACAATGAAAAGCCCGCACATAGGCTCCGCGATGGCAAGCGGCCATATGACCTACCCGTGTGTATAGCGTAAAGTCCGGTGAGGAGGGCGCTTCTGGTGGCCGTGCTCGAGGACTGTGTGTAGTGTTGGGCCAGCGCCAGTCCATCGGCGGCCAGCGAATCGAGGTTGGGCGTCAGCAGCTGCCGTGAACCGTGGTGGCCCACGTCCGCCCAGCCCTGCGAGGCCGACGGCATCGCTCAAGTGGAACTACAAAAACGGTGGTGTACTGCCAGCCTGCTCTTAAGAGTGTAGAGCTGCTAAGAACGTAGAAAAAGAAAGCTTACGGCACCGATGTCCTAGCTGCAGCTCGGTAGCCAGGGGCCACATCCACAATGTTATCTCTTTTGAACGCGATTATTAGCAATAAGTTTCCGGTACCAAGAAGATTGTCATATAATTTGTGCGCCTTAACTGAGAGCAAGAAGCAATCGTCAGTTAGGATATAATGTCAAGGAAATACAGAAGTGTTGTCGCATACTAAATTGGCATTTCGCTCGCCTCCTGTCTGGGCTATGTGCCAGATGCACGCTGGACGGAAGAGCTGGGTCATGCCGCGGCCGAGCATAACGTGGCTGAGCAAGTTGCGGTGCGAGCCACAATCCTCCGGCGCGCTTCGGGTGGTACTTCGTGATTTAGTTGCATTGAGCTACGTCAGTGTCGTCAGCGGAGTGGACCAACAATTCAGCAAAAAGTGCGGGAAGTTAGGCCGGTTAGGCTAGACGGTTGAACGCTATTGCTACAGGAGTGCAGAAAGGAGAGCGACACAGACGCTGGCTATCAAGTGGTGGTTTATTCGTAGTGAAATATGTATGTGCAGTCTGTTTCACACTTCAGGGAAATCTCGGAGCGCATTGCATCGCGATGCCGCGCGCGCTGGTGTCGGTTGCCGGAAGTAGCTCGCGCAGGCGCAGATGATAGAGGCCCGTTATCTTGCACCGCATCGACTGCTACGCTGGGCGCGCTGGCCGCATCGTCGGGAAGTGTGCTACTGTCAAGGGAAGTTCATCGTTACGGCGGGCACTGAGCCGATAATGTTAACTAAACGTTGTGCGACGCCAACCTCTGAGCCTTCATTGGCAAAAATGGGGTTCTACACACTTCTTTTGACAGCCCGCTTCGTTTGTTCTTTCGAAAGGCCGAGGTACTGAGTGCGTGCACGCATATTTCTTCACTGCGTGTGCTACCGTAATACGCAGCGACAAGAAGGAGACACAAAAATGTGCGCACAACGTTTAATTAACATTAGAGGCTCAGTGCCCGCAGTAACGATGAACTGCCCTTCACACTTCCCGACGATGCGGCCAGCGCCCGCCGCCGTAGCAGTCGACGTGGTTCAAGATAACGTGCCTCGACCGTCTGCGCCTGCGCGAGCTACTTCCGGCACCCGACTCCAGCGCTCGCCGCATCGCGATGCAATGCGCTCCGAGATTTGCCCTAAGTGTGAAACAGACTGTATGTACATACATGAAAATAGGCGGGAAGGTGTTTAATCCACACATTTCTTCTCTATAAATAAAGCACCAATTGATAGCTTCAACGTTCTCCATCTTCCTGTGGTGCTGTAGCTATAGCGCTATTTTTATTGCGATAGCAATTATATGAACACTTCAACCGGATTTCTGCCGTCGGCGTCGCCGTCGCCGTGAGGTTCCCTATAGATAAAATCTTCGCCGCGCGTCGTATGCCCGAGCGGAAGCGTGCGGGGACGCGCGCTATCACTGAGAGCGAACGCACTCATCTCCCACGCGCAAGCAAGGAAGCAGAAAGCCAGCGCCGGAGGGAGCGGGGGGGGGGGGGCACTTCTACTCTGCCAACAACCGCGCTCGTCGCTCGTCCGCATCGTCTCTTATCTCCACACGGCTCTGACCTTTATGCGCCGTGCATTCGCCGCTCAGTTTCCGTTGAAGCGATAGACCGCACGTATACTTCGCCCGCTGCGGCGTATGCTTGCTGCCAGCGTTTTGACAGTCGTTGTCTGCAGTCATTCAGTGTGATCTATTCGTGTTTGTTTGTGCGCGCTCACACCACGCTTGTTCATTCAGTTAGTAATAGTCGGGCGACATTTTCCAACGCACGCTACACATGCAATGCTGCCCGGATCGGCAGTGCAGCGCTACAGGTGTGTCCCTTCGCACGCGCTGCCCACGGGAAGCGCTTCTCATCAACACCACCGTTTCACACGCGCCTTCTCGTGCTCATCGAGTCTCTCTTCATGTCGGTCTACTTACGCCGCAGCACACCTGCTTACTTAATCAGCTCATGTTTACTACAATTCAAAAAAAATTAAATTATGGGGTTTTACGTGCCAAAACCAGTTCTGATTATGAGGCACGCCGTAGTGGGGGACTCCGGAAATTTGGACCACCTGGGGTTCTTTAACGTGCACCTAAATCTAAGTACACGGGTGTTTTCGCATTTCGCCCCCATCGAAATGCGGCCGCCGTGACCGGGATTCGATCCCGCGACCTCGGGCTCAGCAGCCCAACACCATAGCCACTGAGCAACCACGGCGGGTACTACAATTCATATTGCTACCAAAGCCGCTCACCTTACTTCGTATGACATTGCTGTGTTGCTACGCATTCATTGCGTCGCCCTTAGGGCGAAACTGTGACATTTTTTTTAGTATGTTGATGCATGCATCAATCCAGTTTGTCACGTGAATTCGTTTTTGGAAAACTGCCTTTGCCAACAGTTTGGCGCTTTCCCCTTGCTGGCGCATGTTGCCGCGTGAACGGTCTCTGTGAGGAGTCCGACAGTGCGCAAAGCAAGGAACAGTGAACATGAACGCAACACTTTTTTCCGGATCACAACAGTAGGCGCGCTTGCTCTCTTTGTTGCTGCATACTGCACTTGCCGCGCCTGCACTGCTACACCTGTGCGTTTGACTACCTACTGATTTTATTGCCATTTGATCAACAGCAATGTTATAAACGAATCAGCACAGGAGGGCAACCAAAACAACAAAGCACAAAAGGTAAGACATTCCTTTATGTTACAGCGCGCATGTACAGCTGCAACTGAAAAAGATTACCACAAGTACGCAACGCTCTTCTTCCCGTGCACACTGGTATCTAAAGTACCACATGATTCATGTTTCAAAGAGCTCGTTTTCGGCATGCTAGGGAACAACAGCGTCACGTACCACAATTTATCTTATCGGGTGATCGGTCACTTGCGCTAATCTTTTTCCGCTGCAGCTTCTTCTTCTTTCTGGGGTTTTACGTGCCAAAACCAGTTCTGATTATGAGGCACGCCGTAGTGGAGGTCTCCGGATTAATTTTGACCACCTGGGAATCTCTAACGTGCACTACAATGTAAGCACACGGGCGTTTTTGCATTTCGCCTCCATCGAAATGCGGCCGCTGCGGCCGGGATTCGATCCCGCGATCTCGTGCTCAGCAGCGCAACGCTTTAGCTGGCTGAGCCACCGCGGCGGGTCCGCGGCAGCTGTACATCATTTCCTTGTCTTGTCGAACTATAGGCATATCACTAATGAACCTATTTGCCATTTCCTTGATGAAGTATGCTTCCTACAATTCCTCATGTCATAAAAGCAACAAAAACAGGCCGCTACGTAACAGAGAGCCACCGAACATGAAAGGTCGACAGAGACCCAGTTAGGATAGCATGTGGTAGCACATTGCCAATCTTGCAAATGTGAACCCCCCAAGGCTATAAAAGAAATCATAATACGAAGCAAAAGCAGGACTTCCGTGGCCAGAGCATTGTTCGAGGCTTACGTTATCAAGGAAATGAGAAACCGGAGCATTACTGCTAGTTCTGCAGTTTTATTTACAAAGAAGATGCGGTTGATGTGCTCTGCAATTTAAAGAATGGCTTCCTATCGTGCTTGTTTTGCTTCCCCTTCAGTGTGAATTCTTGTATACCAGTTGTTCCTACGAAGACTGCCGAAATTCCTAATCGATCACTCAAGATAAAAATGCGGTTTTCACAAGCCTGATTACCGGCAAAGGCGGACATCTGGAACAAATGAAGTGTTCTAATTTTCTCAATAATTAGTTAACCATTTCACCGACGATTACGATACTCCCTAATACAAAATTTTAGCGCAGTTCTATACACGTTTTCATTTCGCGGTACATTGGCTGGCGCGGACAATGTCTCGTGCGACACGTTGCAAACTGAACAAAGTATGGAGCGACTGCCTCACTGATCAGGGGCGCGATCGGAGATCTTGTTCGAAACGCATTCTGTTCAGTTGCTGAACGTCACAACGTAGCAGTATGCAAAATTTGTGCTAAAGGGAGGGAGAGAGCAGCCCATCGGCAAGCGGTGAACCATTCGGTAGCTGCAGCCACCGTTTGGATCTAATCTAATCCACCAGACGTGTCATGCGAAGCCGGTCTTGTAGCGAGCGGATGACCGCTTGAAGGGTTCGAACTTCACATCTCTCGTCGCGTTCTGCTCCTAGCAGACGACGTGCTCGTAATCAAAATGATTGACAGGAGCGTGTCGTCATTTTTACGTCACCAAAAACAACGAGCTCCACAGACGTTTGTCGTCCGGGGAGTTCACCGCTTGCCGATTGGCTGCTCTCTCCCTCCTGTTGTCACAAATTTTGCATACTGCCACATTGTGACGTTGCAGCAACTGAACAGAACGCCAAACGAACAAAGATTTTAGAGCACTTTTTTTTAGAGCACTCCTATCTCCTAGGGTATCTCCTATCTCCACGCTATCTCCTGGGGCAGATCATGCCCCAGGAGATAGCGAGAAGCAGCGCGTGGGTAACGCGTGGGCGCGATTCACAGCAGCCGCCGCAGACAGACCTCCAAGAAGACGCGCGCTACTCTGGTGCCATCAGTAGCCATCGTGGCCGCAGTGAGCGTCTTGCGCGGCACTACGCTTCTCATGCTTTCGCCATACCCTCCTCTTTCACTCATGCTTCTGCTGCACCCTCCTCCTCCGCTTTCCTGCTCGCGCTCTTCGCTCTCGCCGTTTTTACAGCGAAGCTGTATATGGTTAGGGCATGTCCGTTGTCCGCGAACAAAAACTATCATCAGCAATGGCTCGAGCGTCGTCGTGTTCCACAATTCGTTGGCGCCCCTCGTGCCACTGCTCACGCGTTCGTCGTCTCCTTCTTCCACAGCTGGCTCCGTTGTGCAAAAAACTGTCATCATCGCATCTGTTTCCATCGCATCAAAGCTAATCGAAACACGCTTTAGCTACCACCTGTGTCCTTGAAACGACATCTGCTCGAACGTATTTCCCCGTATAGCACACACGCGCATGCACGTGTGTGCTATAGAAGGTAGATACGCTGCACAGCACGTCGCCCCCCCTGGTCGATCGACAGTACTACGCATCAGGAACGACCTTTTTAGAGCACTTGAAAACATCCGGTCCACAATGCAGTGAAGAGGGGTGGCACATAGAAACTGGAGTTAGCAGACGACGCTGGATGGGTTGCAAACATGTCGAACGTGGCGGAGGTTATAGAAGTCGGTCTTATTGCAAAGAGACGATAACACATTTGCAGGAAACGATGGTTGCTGGCGGGGGTTGTGACGCTTCGAGTTGGCAGAGGCACAGTAGTGCGCGCAATGAGATACAACGACCTTCACAGATGTGGGCGTAGGGTTGAAGCATGGTAAGCGAACAACGGGCTGAATTCAGGGGCTTGGTAGGACTTCGGTACAACGGGAGTATGGTCCAAAGTTATTTGTTAAAAGGCCGGCTCTTGAAGGAAGGCGAGCTTAACGATGAAAGGAGAGGTAGGTTTACCAGGGCCAAGGTAGCAACGTGGTTTTCGATTAAGGGCTTGAAGCTTCGAAAGGGAAGGCTGTGGACCCGCCACTACCTGCCAGTAGTTACAGTAGGCCCCGGAGGCTGGAGCATGACATTGCGGTCGTCCAAATTGCCGAAGCCATTCTTTTTCTTGGGACGCAGGCTGTCGATGGGAAAGCGAACGCTGCTTCCGGCCGGCGCACCGCCTTTGTCAGTCTTCTTGACGCGAGCCTTGAGGTTGCCTCACTTGCGGTCCAGCTTGTAGCCGAAGACGGTCGGGAAGCGCTTGAACGAGTTGGTCATATCGGCCAGGGTAGCGGCGGATGGACCTCGCGCGGCGAGGACTACGACGAGGGCTGCTGCAGTCTTGACGGAGAAAAGCCGGTAGGGCGCGCTTTCGTCGCACTCATGGCATGTTTTCCTCGGCGCAACAAGTATACTCTATAATCGTCGTTTTATGAGTCTGCAGCAACCTGACGAGCTTGCTGCGGCGCCGGCGGTTGCGGTTGCTGCTGGCGTCCCACCAGGCTGGAACAGAAGGCCAGACTTCACGTGACGGCGCGCAGATGACCAGAGGAGCGGTCAGAGGAGTTTCTTTCATTGTGTCCTTGGGCCTGCACATGAACAGCAGGTTCTGCATGTCCGTCTTACTCTTGGTCTAGGTGCCACGATGGCTTCCGCTGGTAAATTGGCGCGGCGGTACACGGTAGGTCATGTCAGTACCGGTGGAGTTGGACACTTTTTGTGGTTTTGTAGTTGTCAAGCTTGTAGTCTGTAGGCACATCTGGCGGTGGCGGACTCTGCGGTGTCGTTGGCGGGAAATAGTGTGGTCGGTCGATGAATGCGAGCCCTCTGGTGGGAGACGTCAGCGCTTTCATGTAGCGGCAGTCCCCATGGCTGCGAATTTTTATTTCATCATTCTGCGTGCCTGAAAAAAGAAATGGGTCGCTGGACGCTGTGCATATGCTGGTCTTGGGGGCTACGGTTTCGAGACCTGATTTGGCGGTCATGGTCGGTCTCCACGTTGTGGTGGCGGTCGAGCGATGAGCAAGAGTGGTGTCGATTCGGTTCGCTGTTTTGTATTTGACCACCTTGCTCAAGGCTGAACAGCTTGGTTAGTAGGCCTGAATAACAGCGGTTTTATGAGGAACGACGCCGAGAGCAGCGGTGGGAATCTGACCCTCGGCGCCGCGCCGCCGGCTCGAGAAAAAGAACGTGCTCGCCACGTGAAGAGTAAGCGTCTACGTCGCGCCGCCGACCCATCGGTGCGGGAAGAGCGCACCCGCGCCACGGAATATCGTCATCGCAGCGACTCGGGGACCCGAGAAGAGGAACGTGCCCGAGATGCGTGCGGCGCGCTAGAGACGGCGCAGAGCCGACGACGCTGGCCGCAACGAATGCACACAAGGATTTTACGGCGCCTACGCGAGGTTGAGGCGAGACTTTCTCGACTGTAACTTCGGATCGAGTTGTACAGTTTGCGATCGGCTATGGTTCGACAACGACCTCTCGGAACTCAGCGGGATACGGTCTGTGGACGTGTTGACTCGGTGCTTTCTCGGCGAGGAGGATGTTGCGAGGGTTTAAGTGTGCAGTACGTGCAAGGACGCTCTCGTAAAGGGTAACGTGTCTCGTTTGAGCCCTACGAACGGGTACCTGTATTCTGCCTGGCCTCCGCACTTAACTAGAAAGAGTGGCGTGTTGTGCCGACGTGTGTGGCGTAAAGACCACCGGCGGGACGGTCCTTTCCAATCTGTACGTTCGACCTGCCTCATCCAAGCGCAACGTAGAGGACTTTATGAACGACCACTTTGTATGGCTGCTCTATCCGGCCGACGACGATCAAACTCCAGTCCTTGTCATTGGCGACTTGTCGTTGGCGTGGACGTGTCGCGGCCTGGTGGCAATTGGCTGCCCTCGTTTATGCTCGAACGGTTAGGGATATTGTGCTACACCTATCTCAAGGTGCCAGTGACCATCAGGCCCTCGTGTTCGGACTTAATCTTCGCCGAGAACCAGTCCATCGTCGTCACCGAACCCTTGGCCGTCTACCACCGGGACCACAAAGCAATAGCTTGCGTGAAAAAATAAAGAACACCGAAACATTTATGTATATCTGTATATTTAGATAAACCTTCTATACAGACCTTGACAGAGTGCCCATGAATTCTCTTAATCCCCCGCTTCGTGTTCGCTCTTTCCTCCTTTGCTGCACTCGGTTCTGCCGACGCTCGCGGGAGGAACGGGCGCCCTAACATGCTTAACATTCGAATTAGTTACGTGCCTGCTGAAAATGTAAAGCTTTCAGCTACTGACGATACCATCTTGTACGTTTTGAAATCGCGCCAAAGGTTCTTCCCCTGCACTACGAGAAATTTTATCACTTTTTCGCAGGGAAACTGAAGCCGCTTGAGGAGCGCAGGCAAACACGTCTACGAGAAACTTCAGCTGGCTGTTGACATCTTCTGGCGTGTCCCGGTCTGCGCCACTTGAGACGAACCGTTTTTCTTATTTCGACATGCTGATTAAAGCACGTGGCGTGCTTTTCGTTTATGTCGGCAGCACAGAACACTGGCTATCAGATATCATTCGCAAGCTAGGCGTTAAATTAAGCGGCCACAAAGGGCACGATTATCAATTTAGCAGAAGCGGCAGGCACGAGCGCTAGAAAAGAAGAAAAAACAAGAAAAAGTACAACATACGACTTTATACGTTATCTACCAGAAAAAAAGAAAACGCCCAGATACCACGGGCGCTACCAGGCAAATGTATTATCGGTAGCCGCGCAACTGCGTAAATAATTAGATTTAGTATATTTAACTAATTAGCGAGAAATTTGGAACGCTTAACCTGCTTTGAGATGTCCGCCATTCCCGCTAAGTGAGTGTGCAAAAATTGCATTTTTATTTTGAGCGCTCTCCTTTAGCATGTTAGGCAGTCTTTGCAGACACATGGAGTATATTGGCAATGTTGAAGTGGCAATAAAATCAGACGGTAGCTGCGATGTGTTGTTGTCTGTCTTCTTAGTGGCGCCCCTTCCGCGACCAACATGTTCGATTATGAACTTCACCCACTACCCGAACGCCATATCGAATTGGAAGCCATTTTTAGAAGAAAGCCTGTGGCGGCCATCTTTTTTTCTAAATTATTGATGTTTCTTGTTTTGGCCTGACTCCTGATGATGCTTCAGGAGGTGTATTGTAGATGGACGGCTTTACGAGAAGCATTCGACCATAGTAGGCCCGAGAAAAAAAAGTGGGATGATTCTGGCCCTGAGGGTGCATTTAAGCGAGATGGCAAATCATATACATACACTTGCAACAAATGTGAGCCTGCTATTGCAAGCTTAAGCTAGGTTGCTGGTGATCTTTCGCCGCACGTTTTCTGAGTGTTCGCATTTGTCCATAGCCATCAGCTTCTTGGTCGTGTGATTTTTCTTGTATTATCTTGATTTAGTCGTGAAGTATTCACACGATATGGATGCAATATTCGAGACGCACTACCCACCAAGTCATCGGCGACAATAATGACGATGTGAGGTCTCTGCGAAGCACGGGCTGTCGCTCCGAATGCCACAAACGCGAGCAGGCCTGGAAGATGCATTTCACTGAACCGAAGACAGGAGAGAGGAAAAACGTCAATGTTAGCGATGCATTCAATAAGCAGTGGGAATGAAATATAGACACAACAGTGAGGTTCAGTGTATAAGGCTTGATATTCTGAGAAAAAAAAAGAAAAAAAGAATAGATCTCCGCCTTTAGAACAAGTGTATTTACGGATGTTGTATAAAATGCAATATTATAAGTAACATTGCAAGTTTATTGTCTCATGACCCATCAGTAGAAATTTCAAATTTCTTAAGGTACTTTCTAAGATATTCCAATGATAAAGCTTCTTTAGTAAATTAACTGGTACCATCAAGCAATAAAGAATAACCAATGGGCCGACAACAGTTGTTACAATGGTATATGATATCACGGCTGCCTGTACAGAGGAGTAATGATCATGCCAAGGACAGTTGTCAAGGCAACCTCCTGAGACCTGTGTATCACGGCATTCGGCTCCGTAAAGAAGTGTTTCACTATTCTATCAACTTCAGTTTCCCTGTTTCACTCTTAGATAAATTTCAACCTATTCTGGGACGATACGTACAGAAAAAAATTGTCGCAGTTTCACCCGAAAGGCGAAGCATCAATTGTAATAGCAAATTAGTAGAGAGCTATATGGAGTAAGGATAGTATTTTTATCAGCTGTATAAACTTGGACATGCAGCAGCACCAGCAACGCGCAGAACTGTTGTCCACGCCGTCGGCGTTTTGCCCGTGTTCTCACCGAACGCGGAAGGAGGAAGCCAAGCCAAGCCAATCAACTTGCATGAGCGCAATTCAGCTCCGTGTTTCTTTTGAAATTTACGACGAGGCAGGGACTCAGGACCCAGAGGAACCTCCAAAACAGCCACCGGAAGTCTAGAGGCAGCTAACGAGACTATCTGTGCCCCCAAGGGGGCATGGAGAATCGACCAGGCGCTCTGGATATCACCACCAGCGATGCGGCAGGTAGCAGCCATGTTGGGCCTACAATCCCTGACCCAACATCGACGACTCAGTGGCCCCCGCTCACGCCGCGTTCCTGGGCTGACGCTGTCGAAATGACTCAACTGCAAAGGCAAGCAGAAAACCCTTTTTCTATTCTCGCTGATGACTCCAACGACCCTGCCGATTGGGACATGGAACAGCAAACGCGGAGGCAAGGAAAACGGCCGCGACCGCGGGACGCTGATAAGCACGTGCGCGATCGGCACTGGAAGCGTGGCTTTGCAGAGGACGCTCTGCAATGCGGCTCAGATTCGGATCAAGAAATTGAGATTACCAGCCAAACGCGCACTGAAAAGGACCCTGCGCAGGCCAAGAAAGCCACAGAAACAGCGAACCTTTATCCGAATGAAGTTTTGCAGGACACCACCACTATAATAGTTAGACCTAAGACCGCAGCGTCTATTTTGTCGATTCCAGACACAGTGCTAAACGCCTGGCTCAAAGAACGCCTCCGTAGTGAAACGCCGGCCACCATCCGCAAACAGCTTCGCGCAAACGTCATTGCCGTGGATATTCCTGCAGATGTAGAAACGCAACCATTTCTAAAGATAGAGAAACTCGGCCCTGTTCCAGTGCAAGCCTACGTCACTCCTCCGAGAGACGCGATCAAAGGCGTCATATATGGCGTAAGCACAGAATTTACTGACGAAGACATTCGAGCTATAATTCGCCCCCTGCAAGGTGGGCCAAAAATTTTGAATGCCTACCGACTTGGTAAAACAAAGCAGACTGTTCTCGTGGTGTTTGCCGGAAATAAGCTCCCGCGTCACGTACGCATGGAGTATATTGCGCATCAAGTCCAACCTTTTCGCCCGACACCTATCTTGTGTTCGCACTGTCAAAGGATTGGTCACAAGGCGAACATTTGCCCACATGAAGCACGATGTGGCAGATGCGGAGGAACACACACTGCAGGCGAAATCTGCACCGCTACGAAACCACGCTGTCTACATTGCCAAGGTGAACATGTTACGGGCGATCCCAGCTGCCCACACTACAAACGCGAACTACTCATTTGTCGCAAACAAGCTGTGCAGCCGTCACTCACACGCCGCCAGGCAATTGCCAGAACTAAGACTGAGACACACGCTAACAAATCTACGTCATTCGAAGTCGCGGAACCCAAGAAAAAAGATAATACAGACGTTCAGAAATTACCAAAGGAAGTTCTTGATGCGCAGGCACACTCGAAAGTGCGCCAAAACGCCTCTACAAGGCAACCTTTGCCCAAAGGCACCTTGACACAGCTGAGAAGGAAAGATACCGAGGTCAAATGCCAGGGCACGACTAATTCACCACAGATAAAGAAAACTTTCGTCCAAGAGAACCGTATGAAAGAGCTGCAAAACACGGGGCTGCACAATAATTTGCCCACTGCCAGCTTATCACAGCTAGTGAGAGATGTTAGCGAAGCTAAGCAACAACGCGAAGCTGGATTACGCGACTCATTCGATATTCAATGGCGGCGGTTCGAAGTACTGCTGGAGCGGATGCAGAGCGCTATCATGACTATGCAGCAAACGATGGGCCAACTGGCAGCTCGTATTCTTGCACTAGAGAGACAGACACAACCTCGCATGTCTACTGTAGCGAGACTCGAAGAACAGGAGGTGAACCAGGGTTAGCGGCTTCTCGGTAATCATAGCACAAGCTCAAAAATGAATCAGCCCTATGATATAATCCATCACCCAACGCATTTGTTGCAGTGGAACTGTCGGAACTTCACTCTCGCACATGCAGAACTCTCCTTACGTCTACAACGTAACCGAATTCCAGTGATCCTCCTTCAAGAAATGGACGCCCCACCAACACTGCAGTTGACTGGCTACAACAAATACCTCCAACCTTGTATACCACGCAAGCTGAAGGGCCGCCACATGGGCTCAGACCTCACCGCTAGAGGCTTAGCTGGCGTGTTCGTCGACAAACGCCTTCCGCAAGTTCAGATCGACACTCAAGATTTGTGCACACCCCACCGCGAGATCGTTCTAGTTGCTATGACATTAGAAAATTTCCGACTTACAGTTGCTTCAGTTTATATACGACCTGGTTGTCAGCCCGGAGACGACATGAGTTGGGTGTCGAGTCTAAAGCAGAGATGTCCTACTAGACATATCATTATAGCTGGCGATTTCAACGCGCCACATACCCAGTGGGGCTACCGAATAGACACACCACGCGGCCGAGCACTTATAGATGCTATGGAGAAAAGCGACTTCAACATCGCCAATGTCCTTGGAGTCTACACGAGAGCAGCGCTACATGCAGGTCAGCAAGACAGCACGCCAGATTTGACGTGGATGTCGCAAGACTTGCGCTTACGTTGGCAACGACAAGAAAATAGAGACGGGTCTGACCATCATCCGATTCTACTTAGCATAGAGAATATCAGTCGAACCTGCGCAAAGACTAGAACGACTTACACGACAAACTGGGACCGTTTCCGCAAGTTGTACGTGGATGGCACGGGTTCCTTCCTGGACAGACTAAAAATAGCAAAGCAGAGGGCTACAAAGGCGACGCGCACGCGTTGGAAAGATCCTGCTCCGGACTTGCACATGCTGAACCTCATAGCTTCGAGGCTTAGGGCACAACAGCAAGCCAAACGTCACCCAAAAAATGTTGCATTTCGCATCATTCATAATCGTGCAAAGGCTGCAGCCCGAAGGTACGCGAAGGAGCTACGCCGTTCGCGATGGCATCGTACATGCAGTGGACTAAACCATCGTACTAATCCTTCTCGTTTATGGCACCTGGCATCTATGCTTGATCAACCCGCCCAAGCAAAACAGCCCGCGCGCAGCATTGCCCTCAAACAGGGACTATCAGAGCAAGATTTCGCCACTCAACTCGTTACCCAGTTTTTCCCTCTCGCCGTTCAAACTGCAACAGTCAACGGATCAACTGTGGAGGGCCAGCAGAATACCGATGCAACGCATATGCTTGATCATCCATTCACTATTGCCGAACTACGGTACGCACTCATGAAAGTGAATTGCAGAAGTTCACCTGGACCTGATGGTTTGACATATACGACTCTCCGCAATCTCCCAGATGAAGGAATGTCAGACCTCCTCGACCTTATTAATGAAGTATGGGAAACCGGAATTGTACCGGAAGGGTGGAAGGATTCCCTGGTCATTCCTATCCCCAAACCAGGCAAGCCAGCTACGATAGCAACGAACCTTCGCCCTATTTCCTTAACATCACATTTGGGCAAAGTCATGGAAAAAATGGTGGCCGAAAGACTTCACTGGTTCCTCGAAGTTGAACGAAAGCTCCATCACACACAAACAGGCTTCCGTGCTCGCTTGTCGGCGCAAGACAGCCTCCTTATGATACATGAAGATCTAACCTCTGAGCGCTTGCAAGGCCCTCGAATACTAGCCACTGTTGATATACATAAGGCGTTTGACAACGTAGGAGTAGATGCTATGTTGCAAGAAATGCACGCAGTAGGACTAGAAGGTCGCATAGTGACATACATCATGTCACTATTGACAAACCGCACTCTTCGAGTCAAGATAGGAGATCGATTCTCGCCGCTTCATTACATCACACATGGCCTTCCGCAAGGCTCAGTTTTGTCCCCTGTGCTGTTTAATATAGCCATGCACCGTCTCCCGTATCACCTCGCAAAGATAGACAGGTTGCATCACTCAATATACGCCGACGACATCACAGTATGGACCACGGGAGGGTCACTTGGTGAGCAGCAAGATGCCATCCAAGCAGCTCTAGATGCAATACAGTGTCATCTTTCGGCACTCAGACTCTCTCCTTCCCCGTCAAAATCACAGTATATTGTGCTTGGTCCAAAGAAGATGAGGGAAGAAGCAGTAGCCTTAATGAATGTGCCGCAAATACAAGGAAGCCCGATCGAAAAAGTACAGGACCTCAGAATTCTTGGACTCACTATATCGGACACAGGAAACCACACGGCGTGGCTTCAGCAGACACTGAGCCGCTGCCGAGCAACACAAGGGCTCCTCCGAAGACTCACAAGTCGTAAGTGGGGCCTCAGAGAAGATACCCTGGTTATAATGACGAAAAATCTCATCACATCGAGAATTCTGTACGGCTTCCCTTACACACGAACCACGGTAACGATGCGTCGTCGCCTCGAAGCAGCTCATCGTCAAAGTATACGTATAGCGTATGGTTTGCCGAAGCATACCCCAACCCATGTGCTTTACTCAGAGGCACAAATTAACACACTTGAAGAACTAAGGGAGGACGCAAGATGTGCCCAGGTGCTGAGGCTAGCCGCTACGTCTTCAGGCCGAAGAATACTCGCCCAGGTCGGTCGGAAGCCACAAGCTCCTCTTCTCCCGACACCTTCGGCGCCGTGGCTGCCCGTGATGTCCGCCATTGTTCACCCCCTTCCAAGCAACGTGGGAGTAAATGAAATAAGTCGGAGGCGTTACCATCACCGCAGAGCCATCCTCAACGATAGTACAGCTCCATGCATTTACACAGATGCTGCTGTTTCACATAATCACGTCAGTACTGCCTGGACGAACAGCGACGGCAGCAACACAGCAACAACTACTCATAGCACACAATTAAGTACGACCGGTGCAGAACTACAAGCGATTCTAGAGGTTGCTCAGGCAGCCAGATATGGCCGCCTCAAGCATCACCGCCCTCTACACATTTACACGGATTCGCAAGACGCCATACGTGAACTTAACAAGATTGACGCACACCCACTGGCAACCGCCATCCACGAAGAAGCAACACTTCTGCGGCACAAGGGAACTGAGCTGCACATTTATTGGACACCGAGTCATATGGGCGCAGGAGGGAATGAGCGAGCGGATGCGCTCGCGCGGGGAGCATATTTACCCACCCCCTATTCTCCTTGCCCCGTTTCCGTCACAGCTCGATCGGCAGAAGATGTCGACGCTGTCGATGCTCACCTGCAGCTCCGACAGCATAGAAAGCTTGCTCTACAAGCGCTTCTGCCCGAAGGCCATGACCCCCTCCCTCCTGGGCTTCCACGCCGGGAACGCGTGGCACTCCGCCGTCTACGCACCGGCACGGCAGTCACGCCTGCGTTCAAAGCCCAATACATCGACAAGTCGCTTGACCCCACCTGCGGAACTTGCACCACGGGTGCGCCAGCCACAGCCCACCACTTGCTATGGACATGTCCTGGCCTGTCATCACTGCGAAGAATCTGCCTTGCTGGGCTGCAGAGCTCAGTCGCCACTCTCAATGACTGGATCCTTCCTAGAGGGACCCCTCAACACCGCAAAGCTATATATGACAGCTTGCTCACCTACCTTATAAGAAGCGAAACCATTAACTTAATCTAGGCACCTCACCGGAAAGACCACTGGGGTTGCCTTTTCATACAAGTACAATTTTCTATTTTTTTATGACTGAATAAACGTATTTCTCTCTCTCTCTCTCTCGTTTAAGGGAAGCCAAATAAGAAACATCTTTAAAAGCAAGCACAAATGCGAATTTTGGCGCACTATGATACTTAGGGCAAAGAATACGTACTAGCAATCACAAAGGTGAACTCCCGTTTCATGTGCAAAGAAGTTCATATAACCAAAATAAAATTATGCTGTGCCAGACTGCAAGAAACACAAGAATTGTCAGCAACTAAAGTTCCATTATCACTAGGGTTCCTGTGCGACTCACGGCCATAAAAGGTGCATCTAACAGACTATTTTCGCACTGTTTTACGTCGCCCCAATCAAACCTAGTTTTTATACCCTTCATTTTAGCCCAGCGATGAAGTACCTCAGCGAGGAGTGTTAACCTGAGTTTTTACTGCTGGAAATTTTTTAAATTTGTTTCTCAAAAAGTGCTAAAATATTTGCAATGTGCGGAATTTGTTGCCGGAAGAATGTGTTTCAGTGTCTGATAATCATGCTTTTTTTTCGCGCCTGTGTTTGTGACAATGCATTACTGCCTTAACTTTTTTTAAGTTTTCTATTTCTATTAAGCTTGAAAATGTTGACTCATTGTATGTTCCACCTTGATGTTTCTGTGCATTGTGCATTTATTCTTTATTTCTGTGAATGATTTAACATATACTTATCTACCTGCCCCCCCCCCTCCCCCCCCCCCTGCGATATGCCTTCGAGGCGACGCAGGTATTCTGTAAATAAAATAAATAAATGTAGAGACTGCTCATTCGTGGTACTATATAGCAAGTCATTGCACTCTTGGTTGTCATCCAACCTTACATTGGCTAAAGCACAAAAGGCTTCTACTACTTATGGATAGCTATCCCTCCCTTGCACCCATCGGCTCCGGCTTATGCTTCTAAGTTTTCCAATCTCATCTCACCTAATCCTCTGTCACGTAAAGCAGTGGGGTTGGCAGTCGCCTCGGAGTAAGACATACCATACCTTGGCATTTCTCCGCCTTGCTAAATAAACTATAACACACATGTCGGATCTGCAACATATACATACGCTAAATGAGCATGTCAGCACACACTAAATGCCCATATTTTAAAACGTTTGGAACTTCATCGTGTTGAGCTACGTTCGTATCTTCAAAGGGCATCGGAAATTTGTTCCTTCGCAATGTCGAATAAGTTATAGATTTTGTAATCAGGACATATACATCTTCATGACACAGATATATGCATATACATGCCTAGAAATATCAAGTTATTTCCAGAAAGCGGTTAACAGAATTCAATGCAGGGCATAGTGTACAGCATAAATTTTGACGGGACATCTTTCATGTTCGTATTTATTGTTTTGCCACTAAGTTGTTGATTCATTGTTGATTCTGTAGATAAATTACAGGCTTTATCGCGTGAAATTGCAGTGAAACATTTCAAGAACATTTCTTTCGCAAGCCCCCGCAGGGGCGTCTGCGAAAGCAGGCGTTTGGTGTGTTGCGACACCACGGATCCGAGCACATGGGGGTTGGACCCTCCCGCGTGTAGCCGTGCGCGGCTTAGCCGTGTCTGGGGAAAGGGGGATCCTGGGGGTTGAGCCGAGGCCGGGTGTTTGGACCTTTAAGGCCCCCCGGCGGAGGCAACACACCTCTTCGGCCTCTGCTTCACATAGACGGCACCCCTGGGCTGACCCACCCAGGGGAAATGTGCAGTTGCCTTTTCCTGTCCTCCTTTTTAATCTTCGTCTTTCTCTCTCACTTTCAATCTATCCTGTCTTCTGTTCACTTCCATTACTTCCAATTTCCCAGGCAGCTAGGGTTAACCTTGTGTGGGTACCCAACCTCGGATACTCCATATTTGGTTATAGTGGTGACGTACAGCTGGTGTCTGCAGGTCTTGTGTTTACAGGCCCTCCAGCGTCCCCTTGTTGGACTCCATGGTGGGTGGCTGGCGTTGCTGCCGAAAAATCCATATATACTTATGGCAAGTTCATTCCCCCCACTATCCGATCGCCGTCTGAAACGAGGGCGCACCGATGAAGTCTTCCAGTTTTTTGGTCGCCAAAGAGAAACTTTTCCCCGATTCCATGTGATTCACTCAGAAAAAAACAGACATCTGTACGAGCAATCTCACCTTTCCTTGTGTCAAAGACTTTGACTGATATTTTTGGACCAGGCTATAAAGCATCCAGGATGGCGAGCGGTGATCTCCTCTTGGAGCTCCGAGACCAGAAACAGTACGAAAAACTGCCCAATCTAGTATCATTTGGAGATGCGCAATTAACAGTAACCCCGCACCGTACAATGAATACCACCCGTGGCGTTGTCTCAGATGACGATCTGTTGCAGCTGAGTGAGGCTGAACTCCTGGAGGGTTTCAGTGAGCAGAATGTCATCAATGTAAAACGGATTAAAATGAGGCGAGACGGCAAAGAACTCCAGACCAGGCATCTGATACTTACTTTCAACTCAAGTGTTCTGCCCGAGTCTATCGAGGCCGGGTACATCAAGCTTCGTGTTAGGCCATACGTGCCAAATCCTCTTCGATGTTTCAAATGCCAGCGGTTCGGCCATAGTTCCCAGAACTGCAGAGGCCGCCAAACTTGTGCGAAATGCAGTAGTCATGAACACTCCTCTGAGTCATGTGAAACCTCTCTACATTGTGTGAACTGTGATGGGGAGCACGCCGCATACTCGCGGTCGTGCCCATCCTGGAAAAAAGAAAAGGAAATAGTGACAATTAAGGTAAAAGAAAACATAACTTTCAAGGAGGCACGCAGGCGGGTATTGCACCTGCCGAAAACCAGCTTTGCCGAAGTGGCGCGTCAGGGGGCAGCGCCACAGCGGCTTCCGGCGGCTGTCCGGCTCACACACAGTGAGCTGCCAGCGACGCCATCCGCCCCCTCGGCGGCTGCAGCTAGCGCTGCTCCGCCACCCCAGCAGAAGGGGCCATCAACCACCGGGCTAGTGGCCTCCAAGGCCTTGTCCCTCGAGACGAGGCCTTCACCGCGAACAAACCGCTCTCAAGAGCGGGTGTCCAGCGCTCCGCAAGAGCCAATGGACACATCTTCCAGCCAGACGGCGCTGCCAGCGCCAAAGGAGCGGCGAGAATCTCTCGACCGCTCCAAAAAAGAAAAAGCCCGCATCACAGGGCCCGACAAGGGCTCTGTAAGTTAAATTAGTCTCTTTTTTAAACACACAGCACAAAAAAAACACTTCCAACATGAATACACAAATACTACAATGGAACGTCAGAGGACTCCTACACAACCTCGATGACGTCAAAGAAATCCTACACAGGTTTAATCCTAAGGTGCTGTGTGTTCAAGAGACACACCTTAACCCTACACAATCAAACTTTCTCCGGCAATACGCCATTTTTCGTAAAGACCGCGATGACACAGTCGTGTCTTCCGGTGGTGTGGCTATTGTAGTCGATAGAGGTATTGCCTGCCGGGAATTAAAACTTCGTACGCCCCTAGAGGCAGTTGCTGTCCGAGGGGTGTTGTTTGACAAGCTGATCACTATCAGCTCTATATACATCCCTCCCAATTATCAACTACATAAAACTGAATTTCAAAACTACATAAATGAACTTCCGGAGCCATACATAGTTCTCGGAGATTTCAATGCACATAACACCTTGTGGGGAGACTCGCGTTGTGATGGAAGAGGTCGCCTAATTGAAAACTTTCTTTTTTCCTCGGGAGCATGTTTACTTAATAAGAAAGAGCCAACGTACTACAGCGTGGCGCATAATTCATACTCCTCCATAGATTTGAGTATCGTGTCGAGTACACTAATTCCGTACCTGCAGTGGTCCGTTCTGAAGAACCCCTTTGGGAGCGACCACTTTCCAATTATACGAAGCTTAACAAAACAAGATGGTTGCTCGCCACATGTTCCCCGATGGAAGGTTAGCTCTGCTAACTGGCAACTTTTTAAAGAAATAACATATTTAGGCCGGGATGACATTGCCTCTCTTAACATAGACGATGCTGTGGCGTATATAACACGTTTTATCACTGACGCTGCAGAAAGGTGCATACAACAAACTAATGGACTAGCTAATAAGCGTCGCCTGCCTTGGTGGAACGAGGAATGCCAAAAAGCACGTAAAAAGCGAAACAAGGCCTCGGGATTGTTTCGCAACTCCCCAACAGCCGAAAACTTGATTAATTTTAAACAAGCAAAATCGCAGGGCAGGAGAACGCGCAGACGTGCTAAAAGAGAGAGCTGGGAAAAGTACATCTCCAGCATAAACTCGTATACAGATGAAACGAAAGTCTGGAATAGGGCAAATAAATTAATAGGTCGGGAATCACATCCCCTACCCTTAGTAAATAGCCAAGGTGATAGCCTGGAAGACCAGGCGGATAGTCTAGGCAAACACTTCGAACATGTATCGAGTGAATCGCACTATACACAATCTTTCCTGAAGTTGAAAGAACGCGAAGAGCGGCACCCCTTAGTCGCAAAGGTTCATCAAATGAGGCTTACAACCGACCATTCAGCTTAGCCGAACTTAAAGCATCTCTCGCTTGTTGCAACAACTCAGCGCCAGGTGGCGACCGTATCATCTACGAAATGATTAGGTACTTACACCCCGAAACACTGACAACACTCCTCTCTCTCTTTAATGCCATGTGGGCGGCTGGATATATTCCTTCCTTGTGGAAAGAAGCCATAGTCATCCCGATTCTTAAACAAGGCAAGGACCCGTCTTTAGCTAGCAGCTACAGGCCAATAGCGCTAACAAGCTCCCTGTGCAAGTTGTATGAAAAAATTATAAACCGGCGCCTAATCTGTTTCCTAGAAAATGACAAAATACTAGACCCCTTCCAGTGTGGCTTCCGAGAAGGTAGGTCAACAATAGACCACCTTGTTCGCATCGAGGCAAACATCAGAGATGCGTTTATACACAAACAGTTTTTACTTTCGGTCTTTCTAGATCTAGAGAAAGCGTACGACACGACATGGCGCTTCGGAATTCTGCGAGATCTTTCTGCGATGGGGGTCCGCGGAAATATGTTAAACACAGTCGAAAGCTACTTGTCTAACCGCACGTTTCGCGTAAGAGTGGGCAAGGTTTAATCTAGAACATTCACCCAGGAGGCTGGCGTGCCACAAGGGGGTGTGCTTAGTTGCACACTCTTTATTGTAAAAATAAAGATCCTAAAATAAAGATCATACAGTTATTCCACGCAGCATGTTTTATTCTGTGTATGTCGATGATGTACAGATAGGTTTCAAATCATGCAACATTGCTATCTGCGAACGACAGGTACAGCTTGGATTAAACAAACTGTCTAAATGGGCTGATGTAAATGGATTTAAAATAAATGCAAAGAAAAGTACGTGCATACTTTTCTCAAACAAAAGAGGCATGACACCAGTGCCAAATCTCACGATTAATCAAGAGGAACTATCCGTGAGCAGTGAACATAAATTCCTGGGAATAATTCTAGACTAAAGCTTACCTTTATCCCCCATCTTAAATATTTGAAGGCAAGGTGTCTGAAGACGATGAACCTTTTAAAAATTTTGTCGCGCGCAACATGGGGTAGTGACCGAAAATGCCTACTGATCTTGTACAACAGTCTTGTCCGCTCACGCCTTGATTACGGAGCTGTAATTTATAATTCCGCAACGCCAAGTGCATTAAAAATTCTAGACCCCGTTCATCATCTGGGCATCCGCCTCGCGACCGGTGCTTTTCGAACAAATCCGATCCACAGCCTCTACGTAGAGTCGAATCAGTGGTCACTTCATCTGCAGCGTTCATATAATAGTTTTACATATTTTCTTAGAGTACACGCGAACATTGAACATCCCTCTTATTCAACCATAAACGACATGACCACTGCCACACTCTTCCAAAATCGACCGGCATCGAGAAAACCGTTCTCTTTGCGTGTGCGGAATCTTAGTGAGGAAAGGGGTGTTCCGTTGCTTGAACACTGTCTTATGGCTCTAGCGAAACTGTTACCGCCGTGGCAGTGGCAGCTCATAGAGTGTGACACATCATTCGTGGAGGTCACTAAGCACGCACCAGAGGCACATATCAAAATGCATTTCCTTGAACTCCAGTCCAAGTACACATGCACAGAGTTTTATACAGACGCTTATAAGTCACGTGACGGAGTGTCGTATGCAGCCGTCGGCCCATCCTTCTCGGAATCCGGTGTACTCCACCCGGAAGCAAGTATCTTTACGGCTGAGGCCTATGCGCTATTGTCAGCTGTGAGGCATATCAGGAAATCTAAACTTCAAAAATCAATCATATTTACAGACTCTCTAAGTGTCGTAAACGCTTTAAAGTCACCCTGTAAACAGAAAAACCCTATACTCATTGAGCTCTATTGCGTACTGTGTAGAGCGTATGTATATAACCAGCATATCATTATATGCTGGGTGCCTGGCCTTGGAAGCATTGAGGGTAATGTGCTAGCTGACCGAATGGCTACGTCAATAACATCGAACGCTACTAATCCTACAGCTGCTGTTTCTGCAACAGATTTGAAACATTTCTTCCGTAAGAAATTGCGAAGCCATTGGCAACGTCTGTGGGATGCACAAACAAATAATAAGCTTCACTTGATTAAGCCACAGTTAGGTTTCTGGCCCTCCGCAACGAGAACACGGCGAACTGATGTCCTGTTCTGCCGTCTCAGAATAGGTCATACATTTGGCACCCATAGTTTTTTGTTGACCGGGGATGAACCACCAACCTGTGGTAGATGTGGTGAGAGGCTAACCGTCCTCCACGTTCTCCTGGAGTGTTGGGATGCCGAAGCAGATAGAAAAAAAACATTTCCCTTTAGCTTACCGCTATCATGTCCCTCTGCATCCCGGTATGTTTCTTGGTGAGGAACCGCTGTTTAGCACTAAAGCAGTCCTCGCTTTCTTAAATGACGTGGTACTGCATGTTATAAGCCCAATAAATTCATAGCGCATCCTCTCTCCAGAGGATGCTGCTGTGATGGTAGTTTTGTATAAGCACATGCCTCCAGGCCCTTGTGGTTCAAGGGCTCTGTTTAGGCAGTAGTGCTTCTTTCCAACTACTACATCTTAAATATTTTAAACATCGTGTCATTCTTTCTCAGTGCATTCTTCATTTCATAGTACACCTCATTAGTCATTGCCATGATTTTAGTGCATGTATATTTTACGCATTTTACAGCGATTATTTTTAGGCCCCTTTACAGCCACACTTCATCTACTTCTCGGAATTCATCGCTCCACTGCACACTCACAAACACTGGCATGGCGCTCTTTGGCAATAACTGGCCCTTGCGCCATAAAACACCACACATCATCACTGGCCCGGCGCTCTTTGGCCATTATTGGCCCTTGCGCCGTTAAACCCCGTATATCATCATCATTTCTTTCGCAAGCAAAGTTCTATTTTTTGTAACAGTGAAAAGAATTTGGGAAATACAGTACAGGAGATGCAATACTCACCTAAAGACAGCAAGATTGTCACTGTAGTGACCAGGCAGTCAGAAAACTAAGCCTAACAGTCAGCTTCCAGGTCGTGACTTTATCTGTTAACTTCAGGGTGCTGACATATTTTCTATTTATGCTTGTCTTTTTTTATGTTCGGGAAGTCTATGAATGACAAGAAATATACAGTAATGGGCCTTTTGTGAGCCTGTTGTTCTGCGTGGTCACAGACGTGGGACAGACGTAAAGCACTCAAAAGCTACAAAAGTATTTTTGAACTCTTCTCTGAGATCACCAAACGTTCTTTACGTCAAATACACGTTTTGTTTAATAGTAGAAAAAAACAGTGGGAATTTAAATGTCGTTGGAGCTGAAAGAACACTTTGAAAATTCTTCATTAATTTTGACATTCTATTTGCACTGGAATAAAGTCGTAGTGACGTATGTGCTTCAGTGATATTCTTCAAGATGGTTGACACTCAGAATTTAGAAAAAAAAAACAAGACAGGACTTGAATGTCATAACATTAAAATATTGGCGTGCAAAACGCCACTAGAATTTCATATCAAAGTGAACATCTAATAAAATGATCATAAAATAAATGCATGCGAGTATATATAGACACGTGCGTTGATGCGATGCGCTTCAATTTCAGTCAGCAAAGAAGCAATGCGTTTGCATCTAATGTTTTGTGTGCTGCATTTGTCAATATCTATGCCCACGGAGGGCGGCTACAATGGAGATGTTGACAGATACAAGACAGATTACGACGACTACGACACTACAGAGGCTGTAGCTCTACCTACCAAAAAAGGAACCACGCGAAGGTTAAACCACCGTAGAAAAAATAAAAAGGAAAAGGAATATACTGATATACTACAGGTAAAGATCGTTCCTATTGTTCTTCCTAATTATTGTGCCACGCTATCAGATCAGTAATGTTACAGATATCTAACACCAAACTCAACTACGCATGTTTTTAAACAGCCATTTATATATTATCCTTATATCATATATTGTAGAAACTCGTATACCTGATAACGATATATATTATTTCTACAGCCTCGTGCAATTAAACAATCATTTCTGTTGTCTCACATGAAAAATTGTGATTTTCAAGAATGTCACATAACCTTTATTAAAATTAAAAAAGGGCTGACAGATGGAGTAGCACACGTGGTGTACTCGGAAGGTTAGATTGAACGGGTTAGTCAGTCTATGCCTTTACACCAGCGTTAGTAGAGTGACGTCAATATACTAACGCGGTAAAAGTAACCTACCGAGGATGAGGAGGCCACCTTTGACGAAGATAGGTCCTCCTATCAAAACCTTGACCAGCTTTTCTGAGGTACCTTCTCCCTGTTTATAACCTTTACTAGGCGCTCGTCAGCATTCTTAATATATCCGCTGCGTTTTTGTAGGCATTATCCACATTTTCTCCACTGTTGCTTCTAAAGATATTGTTATAATAATTGTAAACTTATTTTTATTTCCGTCATAAATGTTTTATTGACGAATTGGATAAAAGTATGTAGGGCGCCTATATTAGTAGATTGGATGAAATGGTAAAAAACAGGTGGAACTTGGGATTCAAGATTTGGTTCTTCTCTTCATAAGATCAATATCTCTTTAGCACAGTTTCAAGTTTTTATCTTTGGTAGCCTTCACGGCCCTAAATTTTTACTGTAATCGACAAAAATGCTTCTGTTAGAGGCAAGGCTTTTACTGTAATATCAAACTGCTGGTATCGCTAGGCCTACAAACCTGTAGTAGGGCGGTCTGGTAGTTATTTAGAAAAGTCATCAACTCCTAAGATTCTCATAGTTCAGTGGCATGACTCTCCATACTTTCACAAATGCTTAATCTAAAATATTCACGCCACATAAAAAGCATGATGGACGATATTGGGCGATCAACATTTGTTATAATGCAAATTATCATAGGCCGTCATTCAGCTGCAGTTATGTGAGATTTACGGCAATGTTGGTACGACTACACTTGTTCGAAGACATAGTCTGCCTGTTCGCAAGGTGTCGTAAAATAATCATTATTGACTAAAATTATTTTTAAACTCAATAGGGAGCTGCTATGGGCTGATAAACGTAATAATTGGCTAGGGCTTGAACACACAACTTTTATGCAGGGGAAACAATTTAAAGTTTGTGGTATAATTTCAGGGAACTAAAACAGCTTCGTTCAACATTGTGCTGTGATTTTGCAAGGCCGAAGAAGTGTGCAGTTTGTTTTTTAATCTAATGCTCGTTTTCTTCTTGCACTAATACTTCATTGACCGGACCTTGTATTCTGAAAATGAGACTGTACGCTTTATTCTACTACTTTCACTCGCCGAAGAAAGTGTTGGAAAGCAGTGTTTGAACAAGTACGTCAAACCTGACGTACTAGTCAACATCAAACCTGACGTTCAAGTCAACGGCATCTCCGTGACAAAAATTCACTCACCCGTGTAGTTTACGCTCTACCGGAAAGTTGGAAAAGCACATCGGGTCATTATAATAAAGTAACCAGCTCGCAATGTACTAAAAAACGTAAGTGCAGCAAACCCGATTCAAATATTACTGAAATAAAACTGATATCTAAAACTGTAAGGTCCGCCAGCACTTCAGAAGACACTGCCAGTTCCCGGGTCGAAACTATCGCAGCGAACAAGTTGTACAGGAATGCCGACTGGAAAAGCTTGGCAGAATTATGATTTGCGGTTATGAGAAGCAAGAACGAATCTAGGAGGTGGGCGTAGATATCCTGACCTCCCTTGGAATTTTATGTCTTGGCAACACCAGTCATTTCATTAAGTGAGTTGGCTATATTTTATGCCCTTTTACTAGGCATTGACGGTAAATAATTTATATTTATTGAAATAACGCCGGAACTGCCGTACAAGTTCAATTTCATATTCTTAGACCACCATAGTTTTCAGCCCACGGCGTTGGAGAACGGTTTCACGATGTTCATGGTGGCAACACTGTATAGGCTGCATGTAGCATGCAGCTTATGTCGCTATGTAGATTATGTCAAACGTTTAAATTAGTTAATGATACTGTTTTCATTTACGCTGCACGTGTATCACGCAGTTCTTACCAATGTATTAGAATGCATTTCCTTCTTTGGTATGTCTGTCGCAACTCCCTGCCCTTTCCAACTGCACAGGGGGGATTGTCGAGCGGTTTATCGCTTTTATTGCAGCCCCCTCCGTCAATTCTAAATGCATTAATTGAAAATAAACCAATATTATAAATATTAAAATGGTAATATCGTAACATAACGGAGCACAATACCAAACACATGGAAAGAGAGAAAGCAACTATTCGCAATACATACATTGTAGTTACCACGCTAGTTACCCTGACTTGAGCTTCCCAAGCAGGGAATAGCGTATGAATGCGTGTATATTAATGCGCCATTGAGCCAACATTTCTAGTTAGAAGGAGAAGAAAAAAATTTGCTGCCCCCCCCCCCCCCCCCCCTCTTTGTTCAGTGGCCAGTGTCGAAGTGTTCGTTTTTCTCAGTTTTTTTTTTTTTGAGGCGAACATGAAACTTTTTAAACTCCACGCCCTCCAACTACCAACCAACATGCACTTTCGACCATATTTAATTAACAATATCTGGCAATATCGCGCTGTTTTAGACAGTTGCGCGTTGTTGTGAAGTCAGAGGGTCCGAGCGGCCACGAAAGTTCCACGTTTGATCCGTGCCAGGTGCCGGAAGAAGGAGAGATCCAGAGAGATCAAAAAAAGGTATTGTTTACAACGGTACATCGTATTTTACATCGTATTTTACATTGTTGGAGCCGTCTACATGCTAACGTCTTTGCATGTGCTCGTGTTTTGCATCTCCGAGCATTCACAAGACTCAAGTCCCGCTTTTTATCCTTTTTTCTTCCCTCTTTCACTCGACGAGGGAATACACTTTAGTTCTTATTAGCCAATGACAATCTTCGACACGTTTTCAATATCCCGTCATGATGTGTACCCGTTCCGCCGGGCTCCACCTCTAATGTTGCCTGATCTCCCCCACACAGAAGGCAAAGGGAACTAAATGTTGATGTGGTTCCCATGGGAATTCTCGACGCTGGCCCCTTGTAAGATTTAGTCGCCTCTCTGTGACAGTCACTTTGACAGGTTAAGGAGACTGGCCTTCGCGGAAGCCATCGTTTCCAGGGAGGGCGGCGGCTGTTGTCGTCTCGGAAAGGGGCTCCTGGTTTGCGCGTCACCGTCGGCGCGGGGCCTCGTCGAAGTTCGGGCGGGCGCTGGTGCTTCAAGGAAACACATCAAGAGCGACGTTGCCGTTTTAGCGACGCTCTAGACCGATGAGCCATTTAAGCACGTGTCATCAGTTCCAGGTGATAGTGACGCTCCCCGGCCGCGAGAAACGACAAGCGTGAACAGCACTCCATAGCGGCACGTCTGTCGCTGAGGCCTCCTTTGTCCCGAAGGACCACCAGGCACAACAGCAACCCTGCCGCCAGATGATGCATCGGGAGATCGAGTTGTTTGATTTATCTCGGCCGGTTTGATGCCTGCTTTGCTAAAAGCCATGAGGCCGCAGCTTCCAGGAATGATGTTCCAGCCAATGAAATCTTTATACGTAACCTCTTACTGGACTGCAGAAATGCAAGATGACAAGCTCCAGGGAGCGACATTTGTCAGCTCACACAATGTCGCGCCACTGCAAGCCACTCTCATCGCCAGACTCTACCAATTGCAATAATCTCACAACACCCTATCACAAGAAAACCCTAAAACGCTAGGTGCGCGTTGATCCTGACAAGTACCAAGAAACTTCCGATTATGTGTCTTCGCACACAGACACCAACTGGGTTTATGTAATGAAGCTAAGTAATTGTCAATTAAAGCTTTCATATATCAGGAAGGCGAAGGGAGAACTGACCTTCAGTAATTCATAATCCGTAACACTTAGCACACGAGAGCTACATAAACATTACGCAATGCAGAAAATGCCAAATAAACAAACGGAAAACCATCTACGACTTACCACGTACCCCAATTGGCTCAGAAGGCCTGACTTATTCTGCATTTCCTCTAGCGCAAATCTAAATTGTGCTTTCTTAATGCTATGCTCCATCTGAGCAGGTGGCCGTATTTATTTGACATACCCTAACGTTATTCGTTGAAGAGAAAATAAATCTATCGCTAAAGGGCGATCCGCGCAACCAAGTTCTAAGGCGTGGTCCTCTCCACGTGCGTGCGGGAACAACCATCCGATGCTTTCCAAAATCAGCTGAAGTAGACTGGAGAATAACCAATATCTAACCTGATACAGCGTTATCTTTAGATATTGCGAAATCCGAAAAGAAAACCTTATCCTAACGAAAGCTCACGCCAAGTTTCTAAAACTACTCGCAATCAAAACTACACTGATGCTCTTTATCTTCCGCCTACATCTCCGAAAGAAAATGAAGAAACGGAAACACCGACGTCTTCCTTTCTCGAGCGTTCAGCTGTCGCGTTTCCAAGAAGGCAAACATCAAATTAACTCCCAAAAACATGTGCCTCTACCACAATGCGGAGAGACAAACTTTTCTCGTTACTTAACCAAGGTTCTTCAAAAAAAAAAAAAAAACGTCGCTCAAAACATATCCTCGAACAAATGAAAGATAATGAAAGCAAAACTACAAAACGTTCCTCCAAAAAGCATTGCTGTCAAACAAAATGGGACTCGTTATTAGCGCGCGTAAAAGTCATGGCTCATCAACTTGTGCAACTTGCGCAACTTGCGTTTGACCTTTCATACCGTATGCAACCCTAACACTGTTTGCATTCCAAGTCTATACCTGTCGACGCGTAAACCTTCCACATGAAATTGTCTGTCTAGCGTGAGTCTCAAAGGCTTACAACATAACAAAACAAATTGAGGTATTTGTTACGCCTGTCAAATGTTCAGCTCGCTACCAATCTCCCGCCAAGTCAATGCAAAAAAAGAAAACAACTTGCAACGCGTCTTCCAGATTTCATTCGGGGGCCTAAAACGCACCCGGTTCTTTCAGGCGAGTGTGAGAGGGTCGCGTATTTCGGAGTTATCGCAAGGTCCGGTCGCGCAGAAGGCAAAGGCCACTAATGCGCCTCACGCACCTCGTGGCTGCGACTCTAGAACAGCAGCCTCCAAGTTCTGGGAGGGGGATACATTCACAGACCCGCGCGAGCACTGTCCCCTTCTTTCCTATGCAGTCGCCTTACTTTGCCCCCGCGGGTGATCAGCTACTGTGGCGACATACCGGGCTCTTCCCTTTGCCCCTCTGCTTACAATGCGCTGTACGGGATGCGGTTAGGCGACATTTACCACGCCTGAATCTTCGCGAAACTCTCTTTGATGCTGCTCTGTATGACAACTGGACTCCGCCGAAGAGAGGCCACTCTGCTTTATCGCTTATGGCTAGGGGTGGCATTCACGAAATCTTATGCATTTCTCATTGGAATGGCCGACAACGCACTTTGCAATACCAGTCTCTGCGAGGAGATGCTAAAACACATTTTATGCGACTGTCCTGAATATAATGTTGAGAGGCAGTCCCTGTCGTCTGTTGTAGCGCACCATGACAATATACCAATGTCAATTGAAACGATTTTCACATGTCGTCGACAGAAGACGTCGCAGCTGAAGGCGACGAAAGGACTGCTTAAGTTTTTGAAAGAAACGGGGTTGAACCAGTGGCTGTGACATTGATGTCACGTACCACGCAAGAATGACGAACTGTAACTGACGATGTGTGTGCTGTGCTATGTGCTCTCTCTTTCTCATCCCCATCTTTCATTCTCCCCCATCCCGCTCCCAAGTGTTGGGTAGGAAACCGGTTGTGCTAAACTGGTTAACCTCCCTGCCTTTCCTTCTCCACTCGTTCTCAACTTCAGTTTCCTTCTCCTTTTCGCGACCTCCATCACGCCGATCCTCGATCTCAGCAAACGTCTAAGCTTGGGATTTATCCTCCTTCGCCTTTTCACAGCCTCTGACTGGATCTTGACCTTCGCTTATTAGCTCCTGTAGTCTTTTCGCTTCGCAGGTTTGGTTCTAGACGCTTCGACAGCGTCCCCTTTTCTCATTATGCGCCTATGCCTTTTCTGTTTGGCATGCTTCGTAGATCCTGCGGCATCGGCACACGCACTTAAAAATTCGTTGCCCTCTCGGGTTTCGCAGTGTGACTGCCATTATAATAGGGCATGACCGTAGTTACCCTTTCAGCAAGTTAGCTCGTCATGTAGTCTCTCATCAGCTGGCCTTGCTCCATTAGTGCCATCGACAGCGTACAAAACTTGTCGCTGGCCTACGAAGTCGGCCTTTGCTTCAAAAACAGCCTCACTAAATGGCGACAGAAGTTTTTGTTCGCGCTTTTCACTGTCTCCGTTAACTACTGGTATCACAGCCCTCTCAGCGCTGTCTGAACAAGCTTTGTTACTGCCATCTTGGCTTTCGCAGTTGGCCACAAATTCTAAGGCGGGAAAACCCCCGTTCTCTTCGGTGGCCACATTCATCTCACTTCCGGCTACTAACACATCTGACTAGTCAATGCTTGCAGCTGCCTCTGGAATCGTATCTTGGTCCTTTGATCGCTGTTCAATAGGGTACACTCCTATCAGTTTCTGAGTTTCCTAACGTGTTTTTGTCTTGAAAGCTCCTTTACTGGAGAAAGAGGTCTCCCTGTTCCTCCTTAGAGAAAAACTATTCTTGTTCCTCTTTGGAGAAATCACTCGTCTTTCCTTCAGCATTTGCTCTGACCTATTGGAAAATAAATAGGGGAACTTATCGGGCAGGCCGGCTGAAATTGCCGCCGCCATATGCAGCTGACCTAAAGAGCCTACTGTTACTCAAGCGGGCAAACCCCCGTTATCTTTGCTTTGTGTATGCGTCCCTTGCATCACACCCTTTTCAAAGCTTTTTACACTAGCCATGTCAGTGTTAACGGTACCATCTACAGGGCTGGCTTTTTCTCTATCATTTTGGCTTTCGAAGTCGGCCTTCCATGCCACACCAAAGCACCCGAACAAGGCCCTCTTAGGCCTGTCGTAGACGCGGGCTTTCTCATCGGACAAGCAATACATGAAACACGCAACGACACTACAAGTGAGCAGTGCTCCTAATCGCTCGGCCCACGAGTACCGACTGACACTCTCTTTCTCACAAACTCCTTCAAAACCGGCGAGGAAATTAACTATACCTTCGTCTGTCCTGAAAGTGTGGAGCTGGCATCGTGCTGTCCGCCATCTGAGCATCTGACTTCCCCTAACAAGCTATTTCATCCTCAGAACGTGCCGTTGCGCTGCCTCTTGATCGCGCCTCTTGCACTCTTCTGCTTTCTGCTTTCTTTCGACGATGGTTTCCCAAGCCTCGTTAGCTTGCTCGACCGTCACATCTGCTGTCTTCGTGACGACGAGAACTGCATCTTTCGTTTTGGTGAAGTCGGCCGAAAGGCCTAATTCCTGGTAAATGTAAAAGAGGAACTGCACTCTGAATTTCTCCATAGCGTTCTCGTTTGCCTTCCAAATTCCCCCTTCCTTGAAACTACACTTCGCTATTTAAAGAAGGTGAATTTCCAAAACCGTGCCCGCCAGAAAACTCAACGTTACTTTCCTAGCAACTACGTACTTTTACTACAGAATGTTCTGGCGACATGAATAGCAAACTCAGACACTACCTAGCCCGTCCTTATTGCTATCAGATAGGGAGATTACAGAATTCCTCGCTCTTCCCTCCTTCCTAAAGAAACAATTTTCCTGGCCTCACCGGCCTTCTCCAAACTCCCCTCCTCATTCTGCAAACGCTCTAATTGTTGCATTTTGCGTTTCGCAAAGCAGGCCGTAATGCCCATACTGCTCACAAACTTCGAGGAGTTCTTGGATTTGTGTTATACGTGTTTACAGTGCACCCTGTGTTTCTTCCCCCAAGTAACTCAGCACCCGAGACCCTATATTCTTGGTCTGCGAGACAAAATGACTAACAATACCAAACACGACTACCAACTACCTGTGCTAATGAGTCTGGCGAAAACTTGGCTTAAGCTTCGCCTTTAAGAGTAGAACGCGATAGCCTTATCGGGACCCGTTCGCATTGCATCGTTCACATACGGCAAGTAGGCTTGATTTTCTGCAACGCTGAACGTGGGAAAGCCAGCATAAAAAGAACAAGCTTACACCGATCCCCTTAAAGTCGGCTACACTTTTAAAGTGAACGTTTTTCCCGGGGCAGTGTAAATGGTCATATTATTACCTTTTTATTATTTTATTAATTGTTTGCTATTGTCCCGACGTGCGCAGGTCTGGTAGAAATGTTTGAGTTTCCTCGTAGCAAAATTCTGTTTTCTCGTACATTCAAATTACAATCCGACGCCAATTGGTAAACAATCCGACGGCGAATCCAACGCCGAATGGTTGAGTCATACTTTAGCATTTTTCTGACGGCTTTCACTGTGATAAATTCAATTTTTGTTCACCAAATACTTGCACCACGTGAGGAACCTGCGCGGTCAATGTGGTTGGATGTTTTTCTCCGCCATCCGCGATCACACGCCTGTTGCCGACGCCGGATTTTCTGCGACACGAGGCCTTAAACGCTATCGTGTTAAAGGAGAAGCAAAGACTTAGCACTCACCACACCGATGTAGCCAACGCCGGTGAATCCCATGAGCCGCCAGCCACTGTTGCGAAGTCCGAGGGTCAGAGCGGCCACAAAGGTTCCATGTCTGGTGCCATGCCAGGTGCCAGGAGAAGAAGAGATTCAGAGAGATCAGAAAATAATTTTATATCTAACTGTACATGATATTTTACACGAAGGGCTTCATGATTCTTCGAGCCGTGGCAGAGGTACCGTGGCAGAGGCAAGGGCTCTCCTGGTTTGCGCATCACCATCGGCGCCGGGCCTCGTTGTAGTTCGGGCGGGTGCTGGTGCTTCACGGAAACATACCGTGATGTTTCAGCGAGGGAGCGACATTGCCGTTTTAGCGACATACAAGGCCGATGACCCATTGCAGCCTGGGGTCTGATTGCTCGTCCATCAATCCCAGGTGACGGCGAAGCTCCCCAGCCGCGAGAAATGACAAGCGTGAACAGCACTCCACAGTCGCACGTCTGTCAATGAGGCCTCGCTTGTCCCAAAGGACCGAAGGTATGAAGTGGTTTGTGTCTCTGAGGCTCTGGGTCTTATACCATGGAAATTTAACATATTATAAGAAGTTTGTTAGCGGTGTCCTTCAATAACGCTACGAGTTCAAGGAACGGCGAAGCAGCGTGTGGCACCGTCTCGAAAGACGCCAGCGACCAGCAGCGCGAGCAGAGCGAGTCGAGAATTGGCGATGCTGCTGGACGGAGGCGCGTCTTAAAGATCAATCGCCCCCGCAGAGAAAGAGCGACAATGGCGACCTGAGAGGTTAGAGGCGGAGGGTCGTGGTAGGGCATGAGATGCGCCACGTGAACGAGGTCAAGTTCACGCCGGCGCATGTCATCAGATGGACAAAGTTGTTCGATGAGAAAATTCACCGGGAACGTTCGCTCCAAGACGCGGCAAAGCCTTTCGCACTTTGGGACGCATTTCGAGGAAAGCCTGGGAGTCTGCCAAGGAACAGCCGGCCATACAAGAGAAACAGGGGCATAAGGAGGATTTGGAAGTCAGTTGGCGCGGCCGTCTTCGGGCGCTGTTGTTCTTGTGACGTAAAGGTGGGCGCGAGCTCGCGGCACTCTTCGGCTTGTCGGTCAGTTTCGTACACAGGTGGGCACTCGGAAGCGTCAGGATGGTATGGAAGGAAAGTGTCAATGTATGCAAAGGCTCTGGTCCATAGAGGATGAACAAAGGTGAAAATCCCGTTGTAGCTTGTATGGCGGTGTTGTATGCGAACGTTACAAAAGGAAGTACGCGCTCCCAGTTACCATGATTAGATGCCACGTACATCGCGAGCATATCAGCGAGTGTGCGGTTAAGCCAATAAGTGAGCGCGTTGGCTTCTGGATGGTATGCCCTGCTCATTGGATGAAAATGTGGCATTCCGAAAGTAGAGCTTCGACGACGTCGGAGAGGAAGGCGCAACCTCTATCACTGAGGAGTTCTCGAGGTGCGCCATGTCGAATGATGGAGCGATGTAGGACGAAATGGGCTATATCACGCGCGTAGCATTCGATATAGCAGCAATTTAGGCGTAGCGTGTCAGATGGTCCACAGCAATTATGATCCACCGATTGCCATCCTGCGTGTAGAGAAGTGGACCGAAGAGGTCAATGCCGACGCGATCTAAGGGTTTGGCAGGGCTCGGATGCGACTGCAAGGCGCCAGATGCACGTAAAAGTGGTAATTTGCAACGCTTACAATCAAGGCAGCACTGAACAAATTTTTGTACAAAAGTGTACATTACCTGCCAGTAGTAGCGATGAGAAATGCGTTCGTATGTCCTAAATAATCCAGCGTGCCACATTGCGCATCGTCCTGAAAAGAGGCACAGATTATCTTAAGCTGAGGGGAATGACCAGTAGTCATCTACGGCTTTCGGAAGCGTAGTTGTGTCGGTGGAGCAGCTGAACACGAATGGCGAAGTGAACAGCTTGGCGTCGGAGGGATCGCGATACAAAGGTGGTCGATGATCCAGAAATATATCCAAAAGGAGAAGCAATCTGCTGTTCACGGCGTTGTTCGGTGCCAATCGAGTCAAGGTCAACAGATGACATGGAGTGTGCACAAGTGGTTCCGCAGACCGAGTCTGGAGGCAGAGGTGAACTGTACAGGGCGTCTAAGTCAGTGTGCTTGCGTGCGTAGAGGTATACGACGCGAATATCTTACTCCTGAACTCGGAGTTCCCAGTGCCCTAATTGCCGGATGGATCGTTTAAGTCGGCGAGCCAACCATGCGCGTTGTGATTCGTTACTAGGGCAAATGGGCGGCCGTATAAATATTGGCAGAACTTGCCAAGTACCCATGCTAGAGCCAAGCACTCTTTCTCTGTCACAGTGTAATTGGCCAAATTCAACGTAATGCCCAATGGGCATTACGTTCAATTCGTATAGTCCGTCAGGTGTAATAAATGCAGTTTTCTGGCGATCGACTTAGGACATGGAGACCTGCCAGAAGTCGGAAAGCAAGTCAAGGGATGAAATTAATTCTGCTCCCTGAAGGCTGTCAAGAGCATCGTCGGATGAACTTCTTTGCGCGTTACCTTATTTAATCGACGGTAGTCAAAGCAAAAACGACTAGGCCCGTTCTTGTTGCGAACGAGAATGACAGGAAAGGCACATGGACCGTAGGATGGTTGAATAATGCCACGGCGTAGAATATCGTCGACTTGGTTGTTAATCACACTACGATCTTTGGCAGAGACGCGGTGCGGTTGTTGACGCAACGGGTGGTGTAATCCGGTGTTAATGCAGTGCTGCAATTCCGACGTTTGGCCCAGTTGCGGCTGAGAAACATCCAAAACATTTCTAAAGTGATCTGGAATCTGAAGAAGCTCTGAGTGTTCGGCACGGGTTAGTGTAGTAGCGATGGAACTCGTGAACATGTCACTCGACGGCTCTTCAAGCATTGAAACGGCATGGAGTTCGTTGCAGTAAAGATGGCAAGATTCATCTGGCATGGTAACAAACAACGAAGACTCAAGGTGTTCCACGCGGCCTCAGGTCGTTCCAGGTGGTCCAAAGAACCCCAGGTGGTCCCAATTTTCGCAGTTCTCCATTACGGCGTGCCTCATATTCAGATCGTGGTATTGGCACGTAAACCCCATAATTTAAATTTTAAGGTTTCTGTGTTATTTTGCATGGCCTGGATTAGCCATCCAGGGTACTTAGGATCATTCCTAACCCCACTGTGGGTATGCAGGTGGAGCGAACAGAAGCACCAGAAAGCACGTCACATCAACCGAATAGATAACCTTACACATGCTCACATACGAAGTCTGCATCGTCACAGCTGCAGTAGTTGCTTGTGGTGATGTAATAAACGCGCCTAATTGTTCTATTGGATTTCTACGTGCGAAATAAACTATGCCACGGCTCTATATTGGCGGTGCCCTTGGCGGTGACCTTTTCGAAACTGCACTGTGACGAAAAGTGGCCGACGCCGCAAGAAGTGCTCGCATTGACGTCACATTTATCAAGGAGGTTCCAGTAAACAAAGTAAATTAGTGGCTTTGAAAAGGAAATTGTGGCACATTTCGGTCTGTCTGGTAATCGAACCCGGGTGCGAGACGAGCACGCTTCTACTAGCCACGGCTGCTCCGCGGTGCTGGCTTACTAAAGGAGTGCCGCACGTACGTTAGCACCCGTCACATCGTAGCCATATCGCTGACTAAAGTTGTGGCCTAGTGCGTGCACTAACGTGCTGCACTTTAGGTACTACATTAAGTGTTCATGTGTGGCGTTAAGAAGGTCGCCTTAGTGCCACACGTGTACTTCCCATTGCGGCTCGTTATGTCTTGCAAGAAGTCTAGCCAAGCTTGTATAGATTGATGCATTACTTATATGTCTTACAAACAAGCCTAACCCCAATTGTATAACTTCATGTATTACCAAATGTGCAGCAGGCTTTTGACTTCCTGTGTTAGAAGGGTGCAACACCTGCCGAACTTTTTGGGCCCACGTCAATCGTGTTCTCAAAAACATACCCACTATGACGAACCGCGGTAGGATCACAAGAGTCTCCGCCATGACAGCAAGTCGGGCTTACAGTCATGGTCGGCTGTATTTAGATAGCGGCGAAATGCAAAGCACCCGTGTAATGTGCATTGGGTGCACGTTATAAAAATGTGGGGCAGCTTGCAATAGTTGTGCAAGGCTGGAGTAAACAGCGGACCTGGTTCTCGACCTAGCTTATGTCAGGTTTTACTGGGCTTGGCTCAGTTTTGCTAGGAATTACAAGTGCTCCTAGGGACGGTATTCCGAATCGGCTCACCGCCGACGTGCAGATCCTAGAGCGGCTGAGCGACGCGCTACAAGATGAGCGGCTTCTTCTTCGAGTGTCTGGATCTTCTTTGGTCGGCCCATGTTAAGGCTACATGTACTCGCCATAAAGTCAACGAGAGTTATGCCGCCGCGGTGGCTCCAAGTTTTATCTTCCCGCTGACGTCACGGCCAAGCTGCATATCCACACTTACCGGCGCGAGGCTGGTCGAAACCTGCGGAGTCGACGCCAGAGGCGCGTGCTGCAATCACGGACACCGCGCGCGTATGGCGCGAACGCTGGGAAACGGCGAAATGTGAACGGCGTCGGCAGCAGCTCCCCGTGTTGCCTCGTTGGTGCTGCTACAATTTCTGTAACTTCTTGACTACAACTTTATTTACCGTAAAGAGTTGATGATATGAAATGCGAAGTTTCTGTTTGCTCATCACGAACTTACTTTCAGTTCCTTAACACAACTGAGAAAATATGGGTATACCAAAGCACTGAAAGAACTAAGGAAACATGCAAGGTGGACGATATTGTTTATGTATATGAGCTCGGTGCCTGCATAACCAGGTATCACACGTCTAAAGGATCTGTGTAAGTTTTTCACGAGGAAGAGAACTATATCTCTATATATAACACGAATTTCCCCTTCCGACTAGGAATAAAACTTCTGCTGAGGTCCAGTTCACATTTCATCGGGCTACTAAAGATTCCAGCCACCCTTACAATGAAATGACAGTTCTAAAGGAAGGCAAGTAAATATACGTCGATCTTTGAATTCCTTGGATAACTGATGTATTTTGGCTAACATTTTCACCTCATCGAAGCTAAAGGCAGATCAGACAGTTATAGTTTTTGTCAAAGTTTGAAATTTACACATAAAAATTGTCAAGGAACAAACTAGCCTTTTCACCTAGTGAAGTTCCATTTTTAGATGGCTTATAGTGAATGATGCTCTCAAAAATTAATGTAATGGTGTGGATATAATGAAACAAATTGTAATATAGTGAGTGCTTTTATGTTACCCCTGCCGCCATTCAGTTTCTTTGAAGAAACAATTTCAGTAATATGCTTAATGCATATTGACGGGATAGTTGGGTAATCATGATGGAATATGGCAGCGCCCTTCAAAACAATGACGTAACACAGTGGAAAAAGACGAGCGCTATACAGCGCTCGTATTTGTTCACTTTGTTACGTGCTTGTTTTGATGTGCGCTGCCATATTCCATCTTCAATAATAGAAAGCCTTACTAAGCTGTCTATTTTGCGTAGCCTGCATGCAAATAGAACAAACCTTTATAGAGTATCGAAATCACACTATCACTGATGTTTCACGTCACTTCAGTTGAGCTTGAAGAGGGAAACTGATGGGCCCGTTTTTATTGCGATGGAAATTTTATGAACACTCCAAGTGGATTCCTGCAGTCGCCGTCGCCGTGAGGTTCCGTATAAAGCCCAAGGGCGATATAATCGTCGCCGCGCGCCGCATGCTGTATATGCGAGTGACAGCGCGCGCGGATGCTCGCTTTCGCGGAGAGTCTGTGGGGTGATGGGAGAGAGAAGGGGGCGGCGTTATGCTCCAGCACCAACTTCATATTTCGCGACCGGGCGCCAGGGGAATTGGAGACTTTACCTCGCGCGCGAAAGAAGTAAAGTGGGAAGGCAGCGAGGGAGGGAGTGGGTGCGACTTATACTCTACCAGCAAGTGCGCGCGTACTTCTTTGCGCGGCCCTGCGCGGTCGTGCGCGCTGTATCTTGAAAGCGATCTGCAGACGGCTCGTACCTTTGTGTGCGCAGTCCTTTCGCCGCCCAGTTTCTGTTCAAGGGATAGACTTCGCTCGCGGCTGCTGCCACGCTTGCTCATGCCTGAGTTTTCACAATGAGTGTCCGGGGTCATGGAGTGTGATGTGTTCATGTTTGCTTGTGCACGCTGAAATAATGCTTGGCAACTCAGTTGGTGAACGAAAGCTTCCAAGTTTATACGGTCAATAAAACTACTATTCTTACTTACTATAGCTGTCTACTAATTTGCTATCGCAATTGATGCTTCGAGTTTCGTGCGAAACTGCACCTTTTTTTGTTACTCTCGTCACAACGTGACACGAACCGCCATTTGCACATGTCCCATGCTAAGCGTAATGCAAGGGCTGCTAATACAAACATATTGTGAGCCCTGTAGCGTTTCCAGGGTTTTGAAAAGAATAGATACAGTGTGGTAAAGCTCGGCGCCTGAATTCACGAATACGTTCTTACGCTAAAGCTATTCGTAAGAACCGATGCCGGCCAATGACAGTGTTGGAAATATTAGCTACAGCGGCCGACCAATTACAACGAGCACATACGAACAAAAGCTTTGTGAAATCAGCCCCGCGTTTGTAGCAATTTAGAGTTCTCTTCTCAGTATAGCTGCAAATATTGTCCATGCAGCTCGCAGCGTTTCTATGCAGCAAACATTAATGAAGCTATGCAAGAAACTAATCAGCATCAATATTCTCGTACTCAAAAAAATCGCAGTTTCACCCGAAAGGCGAAGCATCACTTGCGATACCAAACTTTGTACAGAACTATACGGAGTAAGGATAGTAGTTTTTTATCGGCTGCATAAACTTGGATATATTCGCTTACTAACTGAAATAATAAGAATGGTTGCAGCGCACACAAGCAAACATGAAGAGAACATACTCGATTACCGCAGACAAGCGCTCTCAAAACACTGCGTGCGCAAGTGCCGTAGCAGCAGCGAGTGAAGGTTCGTGCGGTCTATCGCTTCAACGGAAACTGAGCGGCGAAAGCACAGCGCATGCAAATGTTAGAGCCGTGTGGAGATCACTTCCAAGATACGGTGCGCACGACAGCCCGCCGCCGCGCAAATACCAGTACGCAGTTGCGTGCAGAGTAGAAGCCGCGCCCCCATCCTTTCCGCGCTGCCTTCCCGCTTTCCTCCTTTCGCGTGGGAGATGGAGTCTCCAGTTCCCCTTGCGCCCGCTCGCAAGATAGGCATTTGGTGCCGCAGCTAAACGCCACCTCTCCTCTCTCGCTCCCATCCCCCCACGGCCTTTCGCACGACAGAAGACGTCGCGTTTGCTCTTCGCCGTGCGTTCGTTCTCCGTGAAAGCGCGCGTCCCTCGCGCGCTTTCACTCGCACATACAGCATACGGCACACGGCGACAGTTGTATCGCCGTTGGACTTTATAGAATATTTTATATTCGATTCATGGGTGCCGTCATGTTGAGCTGGTACATAAATA
Source organism: Dermacentor silvarum (assembly GCF_013339745.2). Classification (NCBI taxonomy): domain Eukaryota; kingdom Metazoa; phylum Arthropoda; class Arachnida; order Ixodida; family Ixodidae; genus Dermacentor; species Dermacentor silvarum. The sequence goes on from NC_051160.1 coordinate 187,632,861, forward strand.
ATTTCTTAGTTTTTTGAGAAGTTAGGTCACGTAACATGGCCGTGAAACGCTGAACGCATTTCTACAACTGTTTTCATGCTTGTGAATCGACTGTAGTACCGTAAACTTCGTTGTTAATTGCAGAAAACAGAAGTATTATTAGCCCAACATGGCGGCATCTAAACGTTTCCCTAATATAGTCTATACGGAACCTCACGGCGACGACGACGGCAGAAGGGCTGCAGGGGGTGGTTTTAATGATGGAAAAATAAGCAGAAACAATTATGCGGATTCCTCGCAATGTATACAGGAATCGATGGAAGCTCAGTTTTCGGGAATTTCTCCCGTTGATTAAGATAATTGGCTGTGATGTTCACGGCGAATGGTTAAGTGCATCGTCATTTCATACAATACTTGAGCGGTGACTGGATGTTAGATGTTTGTAGAGTGCGGCACCTTGTGTTTGTGTAGTACACAGAATACACAACGGGATGTGCTTGATTGAGGCGTTGTTGGGCATTATTGTTCATAGCCTGCGAGAAGGTTAGCCCTGTCATTGCCTCAACCGACGCAATGCATCGTGGAATAAGTGTTAAACTTCAATAAAAGCATTCATTTTACGTGCCAAGGTCACAATCAGATTATGGGACACATGAGATTATCGGACTCCGTTTTCACTTTGATCCCCGGGATTTTAAAATATGAGTGCAAGAGCGTTTATGCATTTCGCCCCCATAAAAATAAGGCTGCCACGATTGGGATGGAACCCACGACCTTGAGCAACGCCATTGCCACAAGATTACCATGGCGGGTACTAAATTGTTTATTCGATGCGTGACCGCTTCTATAGTGCCGCCTAGATACTATGGTCCTTTTATGCGGCTTCTGTCGGTATTCTCTGCGTCCATTGTCCGCTTGACAAACTTGCGGGGTGTTTATTTTCCAGGCATTGTAGAAACGTACCGTCGCGTACCTTTAATTTTAATTCAACTAGCTTGTCCGAAGCTGCGGCCTTTTCCATTTGTAGCGCTTCCTTGCCTTCTTACGTGGCCTTGTCCTTTTCCAGCGCTCTTCCCATGTATGCGAGCTGCGAGCAAAGAGTGACAAGGCTATTTTTCACTCAATTGGTGACTGCTGAGGTTCTACCAATCCTCGGCCTCTTCATATTGCTTCCTCTCTACTATTCTATCTACCTCGCCTATGGGCTATTCCTCGTTAGTACAGCCTTGTAGGTCAGCAATACTTTTCCGAGAGTCACGGATGTTTATTGGAGTCGAGAGGGTATTGTGGCAACGCCCAGGGATCTCCAGGAGGCATTGTAGCGACGCGATGTAAAGGCCGAATTGAGCTTCTCGCGCAGCCTTTTGTCTCTGCCGCACACTGCCACGTATATACACGCTCTGAATTACCTCGCGACGCAGGGTGGAAGACAGCGGCAGCAGCAGCAGTGTAAAAGTCAAAGTAACAGGCAAAGACAGATTCGCTTTGAAAAAAAAAAAAAGCTGTGGGGAAAATCACTCTCGTAAGAAACCGATAATTAGGTAAGCACATAAATGCAAAACGAGCTGCTTTACGTGGTTTATGTGTTAGTGCATCACCATCACTAAACCCAATGGCTACACTTACAAATTCGTTACAGCTGATGAGCTAATATAGCTGCTAAACTCAAACATCCCTGCGTCACCGGCATAAAGGACTCTGAGGCGCGCACATCTCTTCCCCCCCCCCCCCCTCCTTTGTGTGTGTGTGTGTGTGTATTGCTTTTTCACTTACTTGAAATGTACCGGCCGCATTCTGGTGGATCATGCGTTCTGGGTATTCGGCGGATCAGGTTAGGATTGTGGAAACCCGCGCTTGCAACGCCGGTACAAGCGCTGATTTCAAGCTCCCGGCAGAGCCAAACAGAGCCATTATGATCCACGAAATCGCCAGAAGAAAGAGTACAGGATCAATGTACCGCACAATAAATTGTGGCGTCCGCGAGCAGTTTTGGAGATATGACAGTCACGGTATGACAAAAGAAAGTCTGAGAGATGGCGTATATGGCAGGACAGAGGTTTGAAGAATAGAAAGCAGGGAGGGACAAGGTCACTCAATACGATTCGCAGCTGTAAATTTCGCGCTAGCTTAAAGACTTTCACCGTTGGTTTTATTTTGCCACACCCACGACGTACTCGAGCACGTTTATTTGTTTCTTTCCTCTTTTCATGATTGGGATAATTGTAATCTCTAAATAACATGGGTTTACACATGCCGGTGAATACAATCACCGCCTAGGTTTCACTTCCTCCTTCTTATAGGCAATACCTTGGATTGACAGAGAGACAGAGGGACAATGAACTTTTATTGAGGTCCTGAGGGACTAGCCGGCGGAGACCCGTTGGGGCCCCTGGCTCGCCGCTGGCTGCTCCCATGTCGGAATCGGGCAGCCAAGGCTCTCCGCTGTTTCACGGGCCCTATGGACGGCCATGGACTGGAGCTTGAGTTCCGTACTAGAGATGGCCTTGTCCCAGTCCTGTTCGCTGGTGAGTGACGTTTCCCGTAACGCATGACACGGCCAGAGCATACGTGATTGAGTGCTAAACTCCACCCAAAATCTGGGCACTGTGGATCAATTTCTGTGTTTATGCTGCTTAGGAAACCTCGCGAGGGATATGACCTCGTCTGAAGCATCCTAAGCGGGATTGACTGAGCTCGACATAGATTTGGGTGTGGAGGCGGGAAGCGCCTCCGTTCCTCATTATAGTGGGAGGCGATCTCATGGAATGTTAATAAGGGGTCGCTGTGGCCGACCTCCTCCGGATCCAATGAAGCCTCACCGCCGTCATGGCGCGTGAATTCTCGCGCACGGCGGTGAGCAATCTCATTGGGGCTCGGGCGGCCCGGCAGCACGTTTTCACCTATGTGAGCGGGGAACCACGTAATGTAATGCACGGGGTCAGAATTAGTTCTGGACTTGCTCTTCAGAAGCGCCTCCACCTGTCTCGCAACCATTCCCGAAGCGAAAGCCCCGACGGCCGCACGTGAGTCAGTGTAGACATACGGCCTTTTAAAATCCTGCATCGCCGGTGCAACCGCCACCTGCTCTGCCACGTCGGCCGTGACAGCGCCTACCGTGGCCGCAGATAGGAGCTCGCCCTTCTCGCTGAGCGCCGTGACCGCGAATTTACCGGAGCGCCCATATTGAGCTGCGTCCACGAAGGTTTCCGTGCCGACCATTGTCTTTAAAATCGTCCTGGCACGAGCTGCTCGCCTGCCCGCATTATGCTGTGGGTGAACGTTTCCAGGGAAGGGACCGACGACGTAGGTCCCTCTGGAGTTCTCGTCCAGCTGATCCGCCTCACTGTGACTGTAACGCGGCCGCAAGCCCACCGCCTCCAACAGGCGCCCACCCGCACTGGAGATCAAAAGCCTCGTTATCTGCGCCGCTTGTGGCGCCTCTATTAGTTAGAGGGTGGTGTTATGAACGCCGAGCTGCATTAGCCTCTCCGTGCTCGCCGTGACAGGAATACCCAGTACCTTCTTAACGCTTTTCCGCAACAACGTGTCAAGCTTGTCCCTTTCCGTCTTAGTCCACTGCAGGGCCGAGACCACATAGTTGATGTGGCTCATAAGAAAAGCGTGATGCGCTCTAAGTAGGTTGTCCTCGCCTAGGCCACCCTACTTAATGGAGACTCTCACGATTAATCTGAGGATATTCTCGGTTTTGGCGGTCAGATGCGCAATGGTTTTGGCATTAAAGCCCCTGGCATCGAGCAACAATCCTAGCATTCTGATCGAATTCACCCTGGGGATCTTCTGGCCATCCCGCGTGTACACATCTATGGGGATCTGCTCGAGCGGCACGAGCCCCCGAACACCCTGCCTTGCCGGTCTGTATAACATTAGCTCTGACTTGGTCGGGGAGAGTCGGAGACCCGTGCCATCCAGGAAGGACTCGGTCACGTCCAAGGCCTGCTGGAGCGCCTGTTCCACGGCCGCCTCCGAGCCTCCCGGGCACCAGATCGTCATGTCATCGCCGTACAGCGCGTGTCCCACATTTGGCACGGCGGCCAGCTGCTTCGAGAGCCTGTGCATTGCAATGTTAAACAGGAGGGGCGAGATCACCGCCCCTTGTGGCGTGACTCTGTTTCCTAGCGCGAATGGTTCTGATTTGACCTGCCCCACCTTGACGACCGCCGTCCTGCCCCTCAGGAAGGACTCCACAAACGCGAAAAATCTGCCTCCCAAGTTCAATGCCGAAATTGCATTTAATATGAAGTCATGCGACACGGTGTCGAAGGCTTTGGACAAATCTAGTGCAAGCATTCCCCGGACGTCTCTAGTCCTGTTGTCAATAACCTGTCTTTTAAGCAGTAGCATGACGTCCTGCGTAGAAAGTGATGGTCTAAACCCTACCATATAGTACAGGAACAACCCCTCGCGCCCTATGTGTTTTGAGATCATGTTGTGTATAACGGGCTCGGCAACCTTACCTAAACATGACGTGAGGGAAATGGGCCGGAGGTTGTCCAGGCTTGGGGGCTTTCCAGGCTTAGGAACCAGTACCACCATCGCCTGCTTCCACGAGTCCGGAACATTACCTTCCTCCCATACCTTGTTGATTGCCTTCGCAATGGTGCTAATGGACCGGTCGCCTACGTTCCTCAAGACCCGGTTGGTTATGCCACCCGGCCCAGGGGCCGACTTGCCATTAGATTGTGGAGGACCTCACTGATATGTGCCTCCGAAAAGGGATCATCAAGCTTTGGTGCGTCCTTCCCCACGTATTGAGGGCTTTCCCGTAATTCCTCCTTCCCTATCGGAAGATGCTTCCGTGCAAGATCTCGGAGAAGGCACGCATCAGAATGACACCCCTCTTTTTGCTTATGCACTAGCCTATCTACGGCGAGCCTCTGGTTACCCTTGGTCTGTTTATCATCGAGCGGGTGCTCAAGAAGGTTCCATTCCCCCCCCCCCCCCCCCCGTACACATTCGCCCGTCTGCTGCCGAGCAGGCTTCGTTCCATTGTTGTCTGTTGAGCTCCAGACAGTGTGCCTCTATGCTGCGATTAAGCTCTGCGATCTTCTTTCTCAGCCTGCTGTTTAGCCTTTGCGTTTTCCACCTCTCCAGCATATACCTCTTGACCTCCAGGAGATGCGCCAGGCGTGCGTCCATCCTGGGGGTCTCGAGGTCCGTGGATATTTTCTTGGTGGCCCTTTCAACGTCTCTCTTGACCTGCGCGAGTAGATCTTCCAGTGCACTGTACTCCCACTCATGCTCGTCCCGTATCTTTCGGAAGAGATCCCAGTCAACGTACTTTGATATCCTAAGTGGGGCAGCTTTGATCCTGATTGATTTTCCTGCAAGTTAGTCCAGGCTGCGTCAATGTTTCTGACAAAGGCCAAATCTGGCATTGTGTCCCTCGACACCAAGGTACCTATCCTCGTCGGAAAGCGGAGGTCCGCCACTAGGGTCAAGGCGCAGTCTTCTGCGGTGCTGACTAAGTTCACTCCCTTCGCCGTTTGTCTATCATACCCTCAGGCCATGTGGGGGCCATTGAAGTCCCCTGTCACTATCAGAGGGCTGTCACCCGCTATGGCGACTGCCCTGCCTAGGAGTCCACGAAAACTTTGCCTCTGATCTGTGGGAGGGCTGTACACATTGAGGACGAATATGCTCTGTTTGATCCTGCCACTAGGGATTATCTCAACCAGCTGCGCCTCCAATCAAGTGCTGGCATCAGCTCTACCTATTGTGATCTCGTGCTCCTGGAAGGAAATTGCTTTCTTAACCATCGTAAGCTACTTTAGTCTCCATTATCCCCATTCTGCGGTTAAAGGTAGCAATGGCATCAGACTGTTTCTTGGTGGTCTCGGATTGTTGCTCGATAGCTCCGGACTGTGTCCTAATCGCCTCCGCTAATCGATCGAGGAGTTCCGCAAGCCATTCTTTCGCGATGGTCACGGTGGGGGTGGAAGCGGACGCGGGCGCTTCTTCCATCAGCTCCGCCGCAGCCTTGGTCGACTCGGGAGGGGGCGCTTTACGCTTTGCCTGACCTAGCACTGGTTTTAGTGTGGGTGCGGGCGACGTGCTGCCATGACCGCTCTGTGCTTTCCGAATCATTTCGAGGTCTGCCCTCAACTTACGCATTTCGGCCTTGAGCTGCGCGTTTTCCTGCTTTAAAGCCGGAAGATGCGGATCCTCCGCCTGTTCTGGCAGTGTACCGTGCATTACCTTCTTTCCAGTCGTCGTCGCCGTGACCTTTTCCACCCAGGTAGGCCCCTCCTGGATGCGAACACTGGAGCGCGAGCGCCCACTGTAACGGGAGCGCTCTCTGCTGACGGGGCGCCCCCTGGATCGGGAGCGCACTCTGCTGCAGGAGCGCTCCCTGGATCGGGAGCACCCTCTCATTGCCGACCGGCCCCGGGAATGGGCCACGCTTTCCACGCTGGCATCACGTGATGCTGCAGCTACTTGCGCCTCCCGGGCGCGTCGCCGGCGCCGCCGCCTCCGAGGCACAATGTACGGTACCTGGAAGCGCTGGCTGCACCGGCGGTCGCCCGTCGGGTGCGCGCCTGCGCAGATGGCGCACTTTGAGTCACACTGATGATCTTCTGGTGGGGAAACCATGCAGACGTCTGCTCTATGGCCGAGCTCTCCACACGTGCAGCAAACGTCTACTTGCCTGCGATACAGGGCGCAAGGCAACATGACCGTCCCGCAGACCACGTGATTCGGCACCCTTTGTCCTTCAAACAGCACAACGATCGTGGGGGCCTTCTTGATTCTGCGTACTTCCAATGCCTCGGGCTTTCGGTGGTTGACGATGAGCGCCTTTAGATCGGTGTCGCTTATCCCGGGGTCCACCCCCCGCACCACTCCCTTGCAGGTGCCATCCGATGCCGCAATGTATGCTGCCACGTCAAAGGGGCCCTCCTTCGTGTGGATCCTCTCGATCCTGGTGTAGGCGCGCGCATTCGCCTCATGCGACGTGGAAAGAACTAGAATGTTCTGGATGCCATTGGCGCACACCATGTCATCCCACACTTGTTCCGGCGCCAGGGCCGCCGCCATGGCCAGCACCCGTGCGAGTTGGATAAAATCCGACTTTGGACTGAAATGGACTGACAGTTTCATAATAATCACCTACCTACTCAAAGACCAGTCGTAATCCGCATGTAGTATGCCGCCTTGCATTTCTGTCTAAGAATAAAGGGGTGCTTTCCTGAAATATTTCATGGACATTGCTGCAGAACGCCTTCGTCTTTCCATTGCCTTTTCTTTTTAAAATAGCTAAGGTGGTACCTCACGGTCAAGCATCGCTTTCGTAATGGCGATGCTACGCCTATTCACCAACGACCATATCGCGCTTCTGCGTCAGACCGCCGCCTAATTTAATGCTCAATAAAAAAATCATTGAGCAATCAATCTTTGATGAAAATCATTGAATCATAAAAATAATAAAAGTAAATATAATAATATAATAAAATAATAATGAGTTTTATTTAAGTGTGACTTTTATTATTTTCAACGAGCAGCCTGCAACGCCGGGGTGTCTGTATCGGCTCATGTGTCGCTCCTATCTTATGCGACATTTTTTTTTGTCTTTTGTTGACCGATATTTGGAGAATGTTTTTAATGGGGGGCCAGTTTTAAAGGTTTTTAGGTATGTTGATGATTTTTTAGTGCTTTTAAACAAAAAGGGTGACCTTACATCCCCTGCTTTAATTTTAGAAGCTTTTAACAACGAAGGCCAAGGGCTCGTTTTTACGCATGAATTGCCTGACGCCACAGGCCTGCAGTTTTTGGATTTAAAGCTGGCCTTTGGTGTTGGCCACGTCTGCTGGGCGTATCAACCGCGTGCTTTGAAGCAATTACTGCCTTTTGATTCTGCTCATTCTAAGGTGGTGAAGCGAGCAGTAGGCAGTCTGTGCTTGGAATCAGCCTTGCGAAAATCGTGCGAGCACCAAATGCGGTCTAGTTTCGCAAACCAAGTAGGCCGCCTTTTGGCTGCTGGTTTCCCTTTCGCAGTCGTCAACGCCATAGCCGAGTCTTTGTTACAAATAGTAAAGCCTGGAGCACGTAGGGCAAGGGCAGAGGTCCTACAACCAAAGTTGAGGCCGGAGGTTATACCTTATGTGCACAAAGTGTCACACAACCTTAAAAAGGTTGCTAACCGACACGGTATACCTCTTGTTTTTTCTGCGCCCAACAAGCTTTCTAAGCTGTGCTCTCGAGTTTGCTGTGAGAGTAGGCGAGGCTGCCGTACTAGGCACGAGAAGCCCTTTGTGAAGTGCTCCAGAGGGGCTGTCTATGCCATCCCCTTGCATCCTTGTGGGCAGTTGTATATCGGCCTAAACTGAACGTTGCGTGAACGACCGCTTAAGCGAACATGCGCAAAAGATAAACAAAAAGGAGGATAAGGGCGCGCTTTTCGTGGCCCATGTTACCGCATGCGGTTGTGACGGTCGATTTCATGAGACTACCATTATGGGCAGGAGCGGCAATGCCTCTTCTCGTCTTGCACTGGAGGCCTTCTTTATCAAGCAGAACAGAGATCGGTGTGTAAGTGAGCCGTCTCTTTACTTGACGCCGAATTTGACTTCTTGCGCAACCGTCTTTAATCTACACGTGCCGTTCTTATCGTCTGGCCTGCGCATGCGTGACAAGAGGATATATATGTGTGTACAATCCTTCCTTTGCATTAAACAGTTGTGAGTAGCGCTTGTGCTTCTTTGTCCCTTTCTTGTTTCTGTCTTTTATATTGCGCTGAGTTACTTGTTCAGTTATGCAGAACCAACTAGCCCAACAATTAACTATTCTACTCTCCACGCGCCTTGAATATTTACCAGCACGGGTGATGGCGCTTTCGCCTCCGGGGGGGGGGGGGGGGGGAGGGTAATATTACGACAGCTTCGGCAGATGCTAAAGAGACGCGCCGCCGCGAAAACGACGATAAAGTCTCTGGGCTCTTGGCACGAGCTAGTCTGAGCTAGCCTGGCGGTCTGATTCCAGTGAAAATGGCGTGTCAATAACCTCTTTTGTCTGTTTCTTTCCACACGTGACAATATTATAACTTCGTACAACTATTTTTAACTCAAACTAAGGAAGGAGGAAGAAATAGAAAGAAGGCAGGGAGGTTAACTTGAATAACGTCCGGTTGGCTACGTTACGTTACACCGGGGGAATGTGAAAGGGAAACACCAGGACGGCAGGGAGAGACAGGAGGGAAGGAAATTAGCGGTGAATTCGCTAACGCGTGTGCTATTGCACTATCCGTGAAAGAGGTTCGCACAAGGGCCGTCGTCCCCAAGAAGCACAAAAGTGTCTTCAACACTTTGTGCGCCGACGAGCAATGGGGGCGGTGTTCTAGCAGCACCTGCACGGAAAGCGGCCGATTGTCCAGTTTTTGTAGCGCATTTAGCAAGTTTTCTCTTTCTGAGGCATATCGTCGACAGTGGCACAGGAGGTGGTCAATAGTTTCTTCAGTGCCGCAGTCCTCGCATGCCGCACTGCCGGTCCCTCCAATTAATGTAGAGTATGCCTTTGTGAAGGCAACTGCTAACCACGTCAAGGAAGAGCTTTACGTCGAGGAAGAGATTCAATAAAGCAGCATGTTGATTAAGAAATCTGTGGTGCCATCGCGACTGTCTTAAACTTATTTACGAGCCGGGATGTTCGTAGACATATCAGCAATATCAGGGTATTATCAACTGTAGGCACTGACGGCAATAAATAACCCTGCTCTCGCGCAATCCCAAATATTTAATCATCGCCCTTTTTCTTTCTGCTTTTAGGCGTTTTGACCCCTTACGAGACATTAGTATACCAAAGTAAAGACAACGAATGTGGAGTGTTTTACATAAATTTCGACCGTGATTACACTGGTATGTATGCATACGCTATCTCGGGCACTGCTGTATAGCGCCCCTCACAGCCATTTTTGTCTCTAGCCATCAACATTAATCATATTTCTCCTAAAATACTGACTTTTATTGGACCAGGGCGGGATGGTAAGCATACTTTGTCAGTTTATACTAGGGGGACAGCACATGTCCCCGTGTCTTGAGTGCAAAATAATATTTGAAAGAATTTAAAAGTTCACAAAAAAGGGAGGATAATTAAAATTTTAAATGATGTTCCAATATCATTATGGATAATAATAGCCAATGCTATCAGTATGACAACAAGGCAAAGGATAAATTTAAACGTTCGTTTACTGAGTTCTCCGTCTTGCGTCCAGCAAATGAAAATAGAGTAATCTCTTGGAATCTTTACAAGGTCAATCAAGAATTTAGGTATTCAGTCTACAATGGTTTGTTTTATGCATCATGTGAATGTTTTGCCGACATTTCCAGGCTACAAATACTTTTGGACGGGAAGAATACATAGAAAAACGCCAAGTAAAGCGACATAAAAAGACTACGCCTTGATTTGACTGATACTTGCTTTATTTTAGCTACATATAAATTAATTACGCTGTAAGATTCGTAAAAGTAGCTAGCTTCGTTAAAGGCACAAATAGAATGCAGCGTGGTCGCACGGTCATACGACTGCGGAAAGAAGTCCGAAGTTGCTACGGCCATACATGTATCGCGCCACCCAAACGTTTGATAAACGCGCCTTTTCAGAACGAAACGGCGCCGTGCCGGCCATGCGTCGCTCCGGAAGTGCTACAATATTTAGTGATTTCTAAAAAAAGTTATTGTACCCGCCGCGGTGGCTCAATGGCTAAGGCGTTGAGCTGCTGAACACGGGGTCGCGGGATCGAATCCCGGCCGCGGCCGCTACATTTCGATGGAGGCTTAATGCCAAAACGACCGTCTGATTGCATTGTAGTGCCCGTTATAGAACCCGATGTCGTCAAAATTAACCCGGAGCCCTCCACTATGGCGTGCTTCATAACCAGAACTGGTTTTCGAACGTAAAAATTCAGAAAGAAAAAGAAAAAAAGTTATTGTACGTCCGCGCTCTGGCTTCCGCGAAAACTGAGGTTTCGTTTTGCACTGTGATGGCTGCCACCATTCTAGTAGGGGATTATTGCGGCTTTACCTAGTTTACTGAGAAGTACTCAAGTCTGCGATGGCTTGCTTTTATTCCTAATTCTCGCATGTATCGTTCCGAGTTACGGGCGTCGAGAAAACTGGGGTCTATCTAGTTTCTTATCACTCAAAGCCTAGCTCTCACGTAGGCATGCGATGACATTGTTAACCGGTAGACGCTATGAAACCGGGATTACTTCCATGCGTACATATAGTTTTGCGAGGAGCGCCATAACTCATTGAATCACGTCTAGCTATCTTACAATAGATGTAGAGCCTAGGCGTAGATGTTACTGACTCATACCCACTCTGGGGAATGGGAAAATAACCAGGTAGTTCGATATAACTATGAGAAACAAAAATAATACGACCCAAATTTTTGAATAATTATGAGAAATAATTATAGATTATATCTTATAGTTTTAATTGAATGAAGGAGTAAATTAAAACAAAAATGCTGCTAATCTAAGCAATTTTGTAGAAAATAACGGTACTTTAAGTTCTGATTTTACAGTCGAAATCTTTGTGACCCTGCAGTAAAATCCTGAATGGCATCGTGAACTTTCCTGTCACTGTGCACGATGGTCGAGGCCTCCAAAGTTGGCAAATTTTCAATATTTAAGTATTATCTAAGAAGGCGGAACGGTGTTTCTAAAGTAACTTTTCACAACTCAGAATATCTTGGACAACCAATAAGAAAATGATCTACTGTTTCATGCTCCACGCAAGAGGGATAGTTCTGTGAGGGAACCAAACCAGCTCTGTGTAAATATAGAAATGTAATTCGGCAGCGCCCGCTTTTGACATGGTTTGCTATTGCAATAGTGGGACAAGTACAGCCCATCTGACGAGTTTGGTAAATAAGGGGCGTGAAATTCACGGAGTGCCATTTGTTTCCGAAATCTAGCCTATATGATGAAAGTTAAAGTTGGTCGGATTTGAATCACCGGACCATTCAGGGACGCTTTCGCTGCTTCTGAGAAGCAGTGAGGGAGGAGTGCAGAGAACGACATTACGTCAAAATCACTGTGCAACGTGTTGATGAATTTAGTTTATGGAGGGCTAAAATTCCAGCAAAAAAATATCTGCTAGAAAGAACGGCACGATGACTCGGAGGTGAAGAGGAAACGACCATTCAAGAAAAGCAGAAAATATTAAGTTCCACACTTCTCTGCGTATTTGGAAGCGTCAGTGGCAATAACTGTCTTGAATGGTATGCGCAAAAAGGAATAGTTTAATAGAGCTTAGAATACGGTAAAATGGTGCCTTTGCAATTTCAGGGAAAATATAATTGAATTGAACTTTATACTACTACAATTTTACCGATCGCTTTCCTTTTTGACGTGTTGACCACGGAGTTTATTTGCGGTGGCTATGGCATGGCACAGTTTTGCTATCACCGCGCGTCTCTGAGGCCGTATTCCCTAATGATGGACTTCATTCGCACGTATGAATAAAGTGACACGTGAAATGAAACGTTTTCAAATGAAGGATTCAGTTCGGCCTAATATATTTAAGATCACGAAAACACATTGTGTGAGTTTCATTACATTTGAAAAAAAAATAGTTCGCGCAAGTTTGCCCTTGTTTTCAATAATAAACAATTTATGAGACTGCACATGTTTTTAAAATGTCCCTATAATATCCCCTAAACATTTGTTTCCTTGCTTTTTCATGAAGGCACTGACAACGGTGAGGAGGCCCATCATAATAATCTATACACTATTATGACAGGCACCCCCATCCTAGGGTTGCTAAAGTGAGGGGGCGCCTTTTTATTTCACGGCATGCTATGGGCACAGATTCGCTGGGCATTGGTTTACACTTCTCGCAAGGGTGGCACCGTAACAACGTAGCGAAGCGTCATTGTTCTTCGGTCAGCATCTACCTAAGCCCCTCGCTATATCTCTCTGTGCTACGCAACGGGTCGCTTCGCTCCCCTTGGAAGGGCCATCCGTGTCTGGCGTGGTGGTGAAGCATATGAAAAAAACAAAAACAAGCATGGCAGAAGTAAAACAAAGAAAACAATAATGCAACAACGAAACAAAAATTTAAAAAATGCCACCACCGGACTCCACCAAGGACTCCACAGCCAAGAGCCCTACGCCTTTCCACGGCGCCAAGATACCAGACAAAAAGCTCCGATATTACAGAGGTTCCCATCGACTGCTTTTACCCCGTCACTATAGCGCTATAGCTATGGTGAAGGGCACCCTCACTATAGTGCATTAACTTGATGAAAGAAGACACCATAATTAAGTTAAAGTAGTCGTGAGCCACCCCTCGGGCTTAGTGCAAAAACAGTGCACGGATAGCATACGCTGCTGTGAACGTCCCCGCAAAGTTTTACAGTCATGCGCGGCGCATTGAGCTCGCACGAGGAGCGCGAGGTGACCTTGCTCTCCAACGCTATATTTTTAACACAAGCCTGCTCCTCACTCTTTTCTGGATGCTACATTACGTAATAAAGTATCCAAAAAACACGGCTGCTATTGGCTAATAGCTGATGCTAATCAAGAAGGTTGTTCGGTTCAGCGTGTTTCTTCCTACTGTTAGTGTGTATCTTTAGATGCCTCACTGGAGTGAGGCATTTCTCAAAGAAATGTGAACCCCGGGTGATTAAATGACAGGATTCTATTCTAGGGGTATTTGACAGCCGTTTTTTCCTACCGCTTCGCGCTTGTCACAATCGACCTCACTCCTTCCTAAACAAATAAACAGCTGCGCCTATAAGCATTGGTCTCTTTTGCCTACGTATACATTTGGAAAAGGTAATGAAATAGAGAAATATACTTTAGGGATAAAATGAACAAGCCAAGATTTATGTTCTCACTGCATGGTTTTTCGTGTTTCTGTGAACTCTTCGGTATATAGTCTCGACAACACGATTAGCGGGGCGACGGAAACTGATACATGTACACAGTAATATATACAATTCACGTTACGGCAACGGCTGCGAAACTAAAGTGTAGTTGATGATTTATTGTTAATTTCTTACTCATTGTCTCATTCCCTCGAATGCATTAGTTTTTGCTTTTATTCACCCTAGTTGCTGCGACTGATCTACGTGCATGCGACGAATACTCATGAGTCAATCTGGTGACGCTGCTGTTAGTTCTCTGTTCAACGACGTGTGGAACAGTGCATGGCGGACAAACAGGCTGATGTCACAATGGCTTCGCCAAAATAATGACAACATAACAAAAGCAATGCACAAACATATAAGTGTTATTGTAATGAGTGTAGGCGAGTCGTGAGTAAGACAAGTGCAAGGTGGTAGGGGAAAAAATCAGAGCACAATTATCAAGGAAATTATTCGAAACTACTTAAGACCACATTGTCAGAAACATGCGAAAGTGCACAATTTTTTTGTAACTGCTGAGCAAATGGGGCACTTTTCCTTAAGATGTGGCCACACGCACTTCCAAATCACAACACTGAACGAGACTGCCCAATATGTCTTTTTTATTATGCTTTGAGGCAATTTTTTAGCGCATAAAGATATTTGTCTGCCGTAACAATAAATCTATAATTTGTCAGCGAAGCGTGCTGCCCTTCTATGTGATTGCCTTCGTGCTCTATTTTGAGTTGTTCACACTTAAGAAAACTATCTAGCGTATGATTGCATGTAAATAACTAGTAGAGGTATGAGCGTATTCAAAATTTCATACAAATCGAGTAGTCTTTGCTATTCCATTCATGTTCACTTCGCGATTTCATTGTTAAAGATTGCTGAATATTCCCTTATTTCGAATAAATGAGGGAACACTTACTGCAGTCTGAAACGGCAGGTAATGATGGAAGTGAGCGTGGTTGCGAAAAGCTTCTGCTGCAGGGGAGCTGCACTTACTGCTATGTTGCGCCAGTTCATCAGTAAATGCACTGGGCACAATAACTTGTAGATATTTTTCATTCGTTCCTGACGAATTCCTCACTTATGGAGCCTGTATGAAAGTTTTCTGCCATACTTAGTATTTAATAGTAAACGCCATTTATCATTTTTGGTTTGCAACGTGTTTCTAAATCTTTAAAACAATGTTGATACTGTAGTGTCATACTTCCTTTATTTACCTCAACAATTCGTCTGCATCGACTGGTGACGCGCTGATTTGTTTTTCAATTTTTTTCTAATATTTTGACGTTTTAAAATTATTTAAACTATGGGGTTTTACGGGCCACTTTCACCATCTGAATATAGGGCACGCCGTAGTGGCGAAGTGCCGATTAATTTGGATCACCTGGGGTTCTTTAACGTGCACTTCAATCTGAGTGCACGGGTGTTTTCTGCAATATGGCCCTTATCGAAATGTGGCCGCCGTGGCCGGGATTCGATGCCGCGGCCTCGTGCTGAGCAGCCCAACATCATAACCACTGAGCAACCACGGCGGGTTGATTTTCGATATCATTTACAAGCTTCTCAGTTGACAAGAGGTTCAAATGCCTTTAATTATGCCTGTAAATAAGCCATAGAGATATTGTCAATATGGCTACTTTTTAATTGGAGGACGCTACCAAAACAATGCATTTCACTGTTTTTAAAAGTGAAATTTATCGCATTCAATTTATTATTCGCGGCTACTTTTTGTGTAATATTTGTATTTGATTTGAAACGTTCATTACTCGAACACCCTTACTATTTTATAGCTTTACTATTTTAGAGCTCATGTTAATTAATAGAACACATATGATGCTGCAAAACGATAATAAAATTATGAGCTTTTCATTAGTTAGGTTGTTTGTACTGACCTGTAAAGAGTACGAAGCTGCACAATAAATTATGCTAGTCGTCTGCCAGGAATCCTTCCTACTTAAAAACGAGACGCTCAATCGAGGGCTGATTTTGGCGACGTCATGTTTTCTTAGCATTTGCTTGCCTGATGGCCTAAGGACTCTCACAGAAGGTGGGGCTAGATCGAAGAATTTGACAAGCAGGAGGAGGAGAAGTTTCAATAAGAATAAGAGGCGAGCTGTCCCGTCTTTCTCCAGGTCTATATAAAGCAGTGCCTAATGGTAGCGTAAAACATAGAAAATCTATCTGCACGGTCACTGCTTGGTTTATCACTTATACTTCAATAATTTTTGTGACTTCACATCTGCTGTTGCACGAGTTTAGTACAGCGTTCTGAACTTCTTGACAAGTGTGAAATGTCGTAACTGCAGAGATAATTACACATGGTCGCAGTTGCTTATTTTGTATTACCCTATGAATCATGGGTTCATTTAGATCTGGAGCGGGATACCCTATATATTTTTGAAATATTTTAATCTAAAAATAACTTTTCTGTAGAGGAGCTGCACACATTATCGCCAGCGGCCTGGTGGCAACATTATGCTTTTGAATAAATAAGAGGCTTGCGTTTGTTACATCTAAAGTCATGATCATGTTTATCATTGCTGAAATATTTTTATTTTGGGTATTGCATCAGTGACCTGAACTCACGCCATAATTTGAACGAATGAATTTAGTACACAGGAAAGCTATCTGAAGCCGGTTAAGTACAATACGTCGTTACTGTCCTCTCATACGAAGGAATACTCGGCGGAGATAATTATCAGATTTGTGTGAGAATATTTCCGCAATAATTTCATTCTTTCGTGCGCTCTTGTTTTCTGATTTCAGATCCTGATGTTTGGTTTGAAATGAGATTAAGAAACACCTCATTGCTAACAGGACCAGATGAAGAATGCTTGAAGCATTTCCAAGACTATTCTCACACTCAAAATATAACATATAACTACACTTCTCAATGCCAATGCATATTCCTTCGCCAAACCTATTAAAGGAGTAACATGAAAACATACCCAAAACGAGTGCCTTGGGCTTTTACTGACCACGGCACCAGAGCGCAGCAGTTGCAGCCTACGAGGAGTATGTTTTTGTTGAAAATCCCAGAACTTCGTCGCGGAAGCATCTGCAACATCGTAGCTATTACTTAAGCCGCTCATAGAACCAAGTCGTGCACTCAACCTCTCCAAAGTATGTCTATATGTAACACTTCTTCGGCTATGTAAGTTATATATGGGTTGTAACATTTGTCTCGCATAGCTTACATGAATGTGCTGTGTCACGCTGCGAAGGTCTCTTTATTACATAAGGTATTTATTTTATCTGCAGATGCAGCAGTATCTTTTTGGACCCCTGCTTGAGTGCGGTACGCAATGAGTAGCTCAGCAATGACAAAAGACTAAATTTCGTCAATATTTATAGCAACTATAAACAAAGAAACATAACGAAATGCACAAAACTAGAAATAGTTGATATTCTTTACATTGCTACATGCATATTGCGGGTTTCTTGTGGACGATTCGCGCGGGCGCCTCGACGAAGAAGGCGAACTGTTGCTTGCTCTCGAGCTGTCGGCTGAACTGGCACCCGCTGCATTTGATTTTTGTAAATATACATTGTAAATAGTGTCTAGTGCATATTCCTTCGTTCGCGTCACATTTTGGTGGAGAGTGCCGTTCCCCGTCCTCGCCACGGGGCTCCGCAGTGGCTGTACCGTCCTTCGTTAGCGTAACAATATATTCGGTAAGATATTCCAGTGTGGAATAGTTTTACCAGATGCGTCAGGTAGTTTTCTTTTAAAAAATAGCCTAAGGAAACAAAAAAGTATTTCTGGAAGTTTGTATGACTAAATTGCTGGCGAAGGGTTTCCCTGTTCTTAAGCCTGGGGGCGATAATATGTTTCGGCACTCTTGCAAACTAAACATAATTATTAGCCTAAGACGTTTCAACGGCCTGCGACTTTGATTGCACTGCTATTTTGTACACCGAGAAACAGTTGATCAGAGAGAAGAGAAATGCATTTAACCACACTTTCGCGACACCCCGTACGCCCGCTACTCTTCAGGTGTCCTCAGTATACCTGACATTCCAACAGCAGTGTCACAACACAAATCGGTTAATAGGCGGGTTCTTCTTTTACATACGAAAGTGCAGTTACGTCACTCCCTTCCACGTACGCTACAGTTGCTGCTTCCCGGAAACTGCCTGCACTGCCAAGTCGCATTGCTCGCACAAAAAGTTTGTCACTCCTACTGCGCAACAGTGGATCGCCATGCGCCGACTGAGTGTGACGCGTTAGTCATGTCTTGCCAATTTGGGAGTGGCATGGTGCCTCCGGGGCTGGCAGGTCAGTAACGCCGCACAGCCATTTTGTTACCAATGAAACTACTTATGTATGAGGCAAGTACTGGATCGGGATTCTCCTTCGTGCTTCCATAGCAGCAGTCGGCATAATAAAGCGCCACCCTAAGCCTGACTTCTGAAATGCATGGGGCGCCAGTGCATGCGAACGCTGAGACTTGCGTCATGCGGCAACCGTGATACTCTGTCACGCTGTTTCCTGGAAATTCTGCGTCGTCTAGTAGTGGAGCCGAGGGCTCCAGGCTTGTCCTCCGAGACGATAAGCATGGCGTTCCGGTGCCTGTTAATACTGACAATTGTTCCCCTGCAGTGCCTGACACTCAGTAGCACATAATCAGTCACAAGTTTGCGAGATGTTCATGGAAGAGCGGCTCACTAAAGCGTTGGCGTTAAAGCAGATCATTGAAAGAAGGAAAAAAAGGCAGGGCAATGGTGGTGCAGCTTGCTAATGCGTCGTGTTGCGGTCCTTGAGGAACCTTTATGACGTGGGTTGGATTACAATAGCATTGAAATATCCGAGGGACATGTTTCGTCCTTGCAGAGCGGCGCATTCGCAGTGGTATATTATCAGCTATCCAAGTTAGCGTAGAAAGTGTTCATTGCGGAGCTGATCACACACACTGGGCCATACATAGCGTTCATAGTTAAATATTTAGCGCGCACAATAGGCTAGGACACAGTAAAGGGGGACGCACGAGCGCTTACTCACAACTGTTAATTTTCGGAAAGAAACAGAACAGAAATACACAGCTATCTGCACCAGCTATCTGCATATGAATACGTACCAACTCGCCCAACTATCAGTTCTGCTGCATACATAGCGACCCAAGTTAGCAATAAAGAGGTTCACTGAATACGAGGACAGACTCAGTGACTCATACCCAGTGTTTCAAATCGGCGTCAAAGAGTTTC
This sequence comes from Dermacentor silvarum, assembly GCF_013339745.2. Lineage (NCBI taxonomy): Eukaryota > Metazoa > Arthropoda > Arachnida > Ixodida > Ixodidae > Dermacentor > Dermacentor silvarum. The sequence continues at coordinate 187,651,923 of NC_051160.1, forward strand.
TTCGAATAGCAGTGCCTACCCAGACTCGCTTCTACAGTGGCCCTTCTCGACGTGAGGGACCTTCGTCGAAAAGCAGCACGTATGTAAACATTTCCACATACTCACAGACCCAAGTTGGTGAATGATGCAGTGCTCTAGCCTACCCCACTCCCGCCCATGCAACCCAGGTGGATGTGGAAGAAGCGATTTCTCAAGAAGAGGCATGCGACCCGGGATCGAAGGTGGCGTACGGTCGCCGGCCGGGCAGGCGCAGGAAAGAATATTCTTCGGCTCAAGACGGTGGAAATACACGGGGCAGGCGTAGGGACGGCGGCCACGCCGCAGCACCGCGCGACGCGATACGACGTGTCACCGCTGCTTCGAGGCTCCCTCGACTTCCGAGGGACACCTTTCGCATCATTATCAGATCGAGGGACGGCCTGAATGTAAACAAGGTCAGCAGAATACGCTTTGAGCAAGCCTTGGCCATGGCGGCAGCCTTGGCTCCGGCCGAAATTGAAGAGGACACGATGTGTCCCAATGGAGTTCAGAATATTTTTATGGTGTGCCCACCGCACGAGAAAAACGCGGACGCGTACGCCAGAGTTCAGCAAATCAGGCTCGGTGAAGGCACGTTTGGGGTGGCGGCGTACCTGGCCCCACCCGAAAATACGTGTAAGGGTGTCATAAGATGAGTCGACGTGGAAGTCAGCGAAGTTCAACTCAGAGCGAGAACTGTAAATCATCGGAATCCGGGTGCTTTGGAGGCTAGGCGGATCAAGAACACCACGGCGGTGGTGGTGCTTTTCGAGGGCATGAAAGTGCCCAACTACGTGGCATGCGGCGCGAGCATCTTTCGCTGCACGCTCGACCGACGCCACACGGAAGTCTGCTACGAGTGTGGAGGACTGGGACACCAGGCTGACGTGTGTCCCAACCCGGGAAACAAGTGGTGTCGCTCCTGCGGCAAACGATCGCAGGAGGAAGATCACCGGTGCGATCCGAAGTGCACGTTGTGCTGTGGCCCGCACCCCACGGCGGCCAAGGAGTGCAGGGACAAATTTAAAGTTCCCTATATCGTCAGAAGACGACGGCGGCAGCGGCGCCGACGCGCCGAGCAGCTGCAGCTGGGGACCGACGTCAACACGGCCGGCGGCAGGAGCCGCTTGCGTACACCAGCTGTTCGGGAGCGCAGCGCCGAGCGAAGCCGCTCTCGCAGCGCGGCTCAACCGGGAACCGCTCTCGATCCAGGGGGCGCTCGGTGTCCAGCGTGAGGATACAGGAGGAGCCTACCTGGGCGGATCGTGTCAAAGGGAAGACGAAGAAAGAGCAGCAGAGACCCACGGACGTAACGCGGTCGACTTCGCTAGAGCATGGTAGTAGGTCGCACCTGGAGGCATTACTGAAGGAAGTTAAGGAGCTTAGAGAGGAGGTACGCCGACTCAAAGCCGCCAAGGCAAACCCCAAGCCCGGTGAAATAGAGGTGAGCAACCAGACGCCAGAGGTAGTCGAACAGATACCCCGTGTAGGACTCAGTAAAGCAAAGCGTGAGGACCCCCTTTCTGAGGAGCAAGAGAGCGACTCGGAAACGTCTGAGGGAGAGGCTCAGCAAAGAAAGATGTTGGAGGAACAACTCAGGATAAGTAGAGAAAATGGGGAAAGCGTAAGGCTTTTGCTGCAAAGAGTAACGGTGCTAGATGAAAAGGCGGCTATTAGGGTCAAAGCCAAGGTCCGAGCGCAAAGCAAAACAGTGAATCACTCCGAGGATGGTCCGGACGCGGAGCAAGCCATGGTAATCTAGCATCATGGCGGACGATCACAAAGTTCTGGTAATCTGGCAGTGGAACTGTGCCAGTTTTAAAAGGCGCAAGGCTCCACTACGGCAGTTTTTAACGAATCAGGTGGAAAAGCCGCAGATTTTATTATTACAAGAGACACTATGTGATGTCCCTACCCTCTCTGGCTTCAAAACTGTGTCGGTCAGGAACGATGGAGGAAGAGGATTAGCCACGCTGATAAAAATGTACCCTTCATTGAGCATCAAATTCATTCTGGACGGGGTAAGATGGAGGCCCTTTTCGTGGAGGTTATACCACACGGGTGGCTTAAGCAGAGCGTCTTTGTGGATAATGTTTATAGCCGGCCGTCAGACCAGAGACACACGTTTAAGTCTCTGCTAATGAAGGTGACGTCGATAGCCAAGCACTCTCCCCTGATAGTTGACGGGGACTTTAACGCCCCTCATATTGCGTGGGGCTACGTCAGACAGACGGTAAAAGGAGAGAATCTCGTGAGGATCTTCGATGATCTCGCGTTTACAGTAATCACGGACCCAGGGTTCCCCACTAGGCTGGGCACGTCGGTTGCGCTAGACACAACACCTGATTTGGCATGTGTAAAGAACGTAGGTAACGTCACGTGGGTCAATAAGCAGGAAAGCCTGGGCAGTGACCACTTCATAGCGGCAGTAACCTTAAAGGTGGACGCCCGACCGGCCAGGGCATTTCGAATGACGGACTGGAATGCGTTCAGAAAACTTAGGAAGGCGCAAACGAACACATTTTACTCATTTGGCGAGGCTATTGACTCGCTCACGGAAGACTTGGAGAGGGCTACTGCAATAGTAAAAACGGAAACGGAGGTCCCAAGAATTGACCCGCACTTAGCGCACCTGCTGGAGGCCAAATCCTCGATTCTGATGAGGTGGAAAACACAACGGCTAAACCGCAGGCTGAGGAAAAAGGTTGCGGAGCTTAATAGAGAGATCGAAAGATATTGCACGGAACTCAATAGGTTACCATGGCACGAGGTCTGTGCGGCAGTAGACGGGTTCATGCGCTCAGTAGGGAAGTGGAACCTCCTCAAGCACCTCCATGGGTGACGTGCAGGCTAAAGGGAATCAAAGGCAAACACTTAATGAATTCATACACAGGCACAAACAGGAGGGAGGTACTGAACAGTCGCTTTTGAATGCCCATATATAGGGCCGAGGCAGGAAGAGGATTATCCGTAGATCGAATGTGCGATGGTGGATGAGCTGGACGTGCCCTTCACAGAATCGGAGATCAGGGCGGTACTCCACAATTTAAATAGCAGATCGGCTCCGGGTCCGGATAAGGTTTCTAACAGGCTATTACATAACCTGGACGATAAGACAGTGGAACTACTAACTAAGCAGGTTAACAGGGTAAGGGAGGCAGGACAGGTGCCCGACGGATGGAAGGAGGCATCGGTGATACTCATCCCAAAAACTGGAAAGCCCCTTAATTTGGACAACATGAGACCAATAGCACTGACCTCGTGCATAGGCAAGGTAACGGAGCACGCAATTTTGAACAGGGTCATGGACCTCTTCCCACATAATATGGTGGGTTTTCGGCCCGGCCTATCGACACAGGAGGTTATGCTAATGCTGAAGAAGCAAATCTTTAATAGCGGCACTGGGGACGTGAGAGGGATTTTCGCCCTGGATCTCATAAAGGCGTTTGACACAGTATTACATCGATACATACAGCAGGCCACGGCCGGGATAGGCCTGGGGTCAAAGTCCTGGCCTTTGTCAGGTCCTTTCTCATGAATAGAACCGCTACTATTCAAGTGGGGCAGATTCGGTCGAGCGTGTACGAACTGGGGGCTCGGGATATATCCCCCAGGGATCAGTAATCTCACCACTGCTCTTCAATATAGTCATGAAGGGTTTTTCAGAAAGGCTGGGCGGCCTCCCGGGCGTAGGTCACGCTCTGTACGCAGATGACATCACTATCTGGTGCCCAAGGGGCTCCCTAGCGGAAATGTAGCAAGCTCTACAAGCGGCCTTGGACGAGACAGAGGCTTACCTCGCGGACACAGGTCTCAAGCTGCCTCCGAGTAAGTCGGAGCTGTTACTTTACAGACCGGCAAGGCAAGGAGTTAGGGGTCTGACACCGCTCAACCAGCTACCCGTGGCATTATTCGCGAATAATGGGCAGAAAATTCCTAGTGTCGACTCAGTCAAGATCCTAGGCCTGCTCATAGATGCGAGGGGCTGTAATGCTAGAACAATTACCCACGTTACAGCTAAGACGGAGAACATGTTGAGGTTAATCGCTAGGGTGTCCTGCGGAAAGAAGGGGTTAGGTGAGGACAATCTCCTTCGGATGTAGCATGCGTTTCTGATGAGCCATATTAACTGTGTGGCGTCAGCTCTAGTATGTACCAAAACGGTAAAGACCAAGATAAATACCTTCATGCGCAAGAGCATCAAGAAAGTGCTAGGCTTGCCGATTGCCACGAGCTCCGGCAGGCTAGATCAACTCGGAATGCACAATAACTAGAGAGTTAGGGATGACAGACTCTTCACTCTTTGTCGATGCGGTGCAATACGGCAACAGGAGAATGTTCGCGTTGTCGGTTATAGACGGGCCGGGAGGGCTTCGCTCATCCGCCTCGGTAAGGGTGGCCACCCCGGGTATAGCAGAGCAAATTGCAGTTGCGCTGGCCTTGTGTGACCCAGACAATTTCTACATTTACACCGACTAGAGAGACGCAATCAGAGCATTCGAATCGGGTAACCTCCCACGAGAGTCGGCCTCTATTCTAGAGAAGAAGGCTTGCCCCGGTTCTCATTATATTACGTGGTTCCCCGCACACATGGGGATGAACGTTCTCGACGGCTTGCCAAACCTCAACGAGGTGGCCCACGACCGTGCGCGAGAACTCACGCGCCGCGACGGTCTGGAGGCTCCGGAGGGGCAGGAAGGGACTCAGCAGAACGATCCACTTCTCACATTTAATGAAATTACTAAGCATTACCAACTTGGCAGGAGAGTTTATCCTCTTCCTCACCCGAAGCTCAGCAGAGGTCAGTCAGCTACTCTTGGAATGTTGCAGACGGGATCTTTCCCGTCGCGGGGCTTCCTTAGTAGGATATACTCAGACGTGGCCCCTGGTTGTCCCGACTGTTATGAAACATTTTGCTCTATGGCTCACATGCTCTGGCGATGTCCCGCGTTACCTAACGACCTACTGTCCAGCAAAGCCGAATGGGAGGAGGCCATCAGAAGCACGGCACTCCAAAAGTAAGTCCAGGCTATCCAGAGGGCCCAGGAAAGGGCGGAGGGTTACGGCGTTCTGTCTTCTACGTGGGCGCGGCCAGCGGTTACAACGGCCTCCCGTTAGGCGGTCCTGACAGTAGCTCCTCAGGATCAAATAAAGTTCGTTGTCTGTCTAAATGGTGCCGTTTTGCCATTATGTATTTTTTAAAGTGTGTCCACGCTAACAAGGGAGTCAGTAAGAGCGAAAAGTAGGGCTTTGTTATCATGAACCTGCGCCGCAGATGTTTACAGTTTCATAGCATACAGTTTCATGCCTTAAAACTACATATGTTTACATATGATCCCAAAATAAATATTGTAGTGGAATCTGCTCCCACCTAATGCACGTCTTGCTAAAATGAAGAAGGTTTGAACAAAAATTAGGGACCGGCAGCCCCTGCAGCTTGCCGCGACTTCGCCCCTGAGAGAGTGCCATGCCAGCTGGAGCGTGTTTATACTCAAAACTGTTGTTTTGCTGATGTAAATGCTATGGGGTTAGAAAAGAAAACATCGACGCTTCAAGCTCAAACGCTACATTCCTCAAATAATTGCTACAATGCGTTAGAAATCTCATGGTACTTTCCATACTTTCTGGGAGACAAGTACCTATCTATCTATCTATCTATCTATCTATTGATCTATCTGCGTTAAAAATGTTACGGTACTACCCACACAAATTTCTGGGAGAAAAGTACCCATCTATCTATCGATATGTTTTACAGCCTACCTGGGTTGTAAAACCCTGGCCACCCTCAGTGTATTAGTGACCCTTACTGGGTTCCTCGTGGTTGGATTGGCAGCGCATCGGGATGCTGTGCTGAGGGGACAGGGTTAAAAGCCAACCGTCGGACAAAAAAAAAAAGTCGCAGGCCTGCCGGGCACACGCCGCACAGTCACAGCGTAAGCTAGTGCAGCTGCTCAAAAGTAGCTCCAATTTCGGCACCACGCACACCAGGGTGTGCGGGACCGTCTCTTCGCCTCGTTTTGACGAGAACGATCTGAACTGTCCGCCCGACGTCGACGGCGAGCTGCGGCTTGTAATGCTCTCTGCACTGCAGTCTGCTGAGAGCGATGATGCCTGGTCGCAGCCGCGCATGTAGCTCTACGATTCGCCTCTTCAGCTGCGGTTCGTACCTTGCGAGGAGACGCCATAACGTGTACCGAAGAGGTATCCAGAATACGCGGCGCACATCTCACATCGAAATCGCGTTGATTGTGCGCCTCGTCTGAATCCCATCTCGTCTGCGCCTGCGCGCGCTGCGTTTGCAGGCACCTGAACTAGATGGCGCCACCATTCTGGCGGACGCTGGGGATCGCGTTTTTTTATTGTGCGCCTCGTCTGAAACTCATCTCGCCGTCTGCACGCTGCGTTTGCAGGCGCCCTACCTAGATGGCGCCACCATACTGGCGTGGGCTCAGGTCGTCTGCGCCTGTGTGCCTGCCTAGAGAGCGTTTAAACTGCATTGTTCCGCTGCCCGATAGCTTGCGCTTCCGTATCTCAGTGGTAGAGTATACGGTTCCCACGCAGCGGGCGCGGGTTCGATCCTAGCGGGAACCAGGCACTTTTTTCGAATTTACGGCGTTAGTGGTTACGTTCCCCGACGGCGGCGGCGGACACCATCGCGAACCGAAACGGCTATTAGAATGAGCGCATAACAGTCTACGCTGTAAAACCTTAGCGCCCTTCCAACTCTAGTGAAGAGGGAACACTAGCGAAGCTGTTGGGTCTGTACGTTTTGGGACTCAATTGGGGCTATATTTGCTATTTACGTCGCTCCGCAGCGATCTACAACGGCCCTAAACGCAAACTTCACATACAAAGGCACACACGCGATTGCAGAAGACACTAAGGTTTATTTTATTTATGAGTCCGGCTGCCCAATGGCAGCGCGCGTGCTACCGCGACACACGCGCTGCTGCCGGGGGAGAAGCTACGTCACGTAATACGAAGACCCTGCAGACTTCAGTGGGTACCACAAGGCGGCGCTATGCTTTGAAGCAATGCACATTTCAGCCGGCGCCGCAAGGGGTCGCGCCGCTCCGCAGCAATGTCTACTAACGCACACACAAGGAACCTACACACAACATACGAGAGACTATGACGTTTTGTAGCTGTAGCTACATTACGCCAGGTTTTCGCCTCTTTGCGTCGCCGCACTTTGAGCCGTGGTCACACTGTGACGTCTCACCACAGCACTCAATTTTCCTGCAATTCGGCTCATCGCGGTCGCCGCGCTGCCACCGCTCCTGCCGTTGTCAAGTCCCTATATTGACCCTTTGCGCGGAGCAGTTTGTTTTAGAGAAACGAGATGGCGCTCATGGCGGCGCGCCATACCTCTCCTCAGCGACCGCGCACGAATACGAAACCATTACCGCTTCTACCTTGCTTCTGTGCGATCGGCTGTCGGAAATGCAATTGAACTGAAATGAACTGAACTGAACTGAATTGAAATTGAACCTAATACACAGTGCTCTAATCATGGTAGATCGAATCATGTGGATTGAAGACGTGTGCAATAGTTGGCTGCAAAAATAGTGACTGGCATGTTAAGGAATAGAATGAATCTGTGTGGCCAAGTTCGCGGACCGCTGCTTCAACTGTCCGAACATGTTACCGGCACTTCGGGATGTACGGCTTTCCTCGAGGATACATAATTTATTTATTTATTTATTTATTTATTCAGTTACCTCTTAGGCTCCCGAAGGAGTATTGCGTGAGGGGAGGGTACAGGAAATTAGCAAAAAGGAAAAAGGAGTACAAAGAAATTATTCATGGTTAGCGGGTAAACATGAAAGAACAAATATCTAACAATATAAATAACGCGATAAATGAAATTTGCTCATTCGCCAGCCTTGTATCGCTAACATTCAAAGAAAGGGCTTCATCCCCAGAACGTCGTCAAGAGTAGGTACCACTCGTTAAACAATGACAAAGGGAGTAGCGCCGCTTTCTGTCATAGTAAGTTTCGCGCACGTTATCTATACACATCAATCCCAGCCACGGCGGCTGCATTTCGATCGGGGCGAAATGCGAAAACACCCGTGTACTTAGGTTTAAGTGCATGTTAAAGAACCCCAGGTGGTCCAAATTTCCGGAGTCCCCCACTACGGCGTGCCTCATAATCAGATCGCGGTTTTGGCACGTATAACCCCATGTATAACTTTTCTTTTATATGGACTTTAGCCGTTGGGCGCTCGCCACGCCCTCTGTGAGACGGCACACCACGGGCCTCGATTCTCCGGCGACTGGGCTCGTCGCTGTCGCCGCGCGACAACTGCTCCTACAGGCGCGCGTCCGCCGTTGCCTCGCAACCGCCACAGCTGGCTAAACTCCCTATATAAGAAAAGTACCGCCATCCTTTGATAAACGCCGCTTCTCTCTCTCCTGTATCTCTGATTGGACGATGATAGCGCGCGCTTTTCACTTCTTTATATTTTCTTTTTTTCCGCCTCAGCGCCATGTTGAAAGTCTTCTGCGCAGCCGCAGTCGCCGGCGGCGGCGGCGGGGCGAGCCCGGCCTGAAAGCTTCAACGTGGACTTTCTAGGTGCGCCACCGTCGACTTGGCTTTCGCACGCAAAAAGTAAATAAAAAAGCAAGCGCTTTAGGAGAGGAGGCGGCGGAGGAAAGAGTAGATGGCAGTACTTTTCTTATATAGGGATTTTACAGCGGGCGCACTCGCCGCGCCCTCTATGTGATGTCACACCACGCGCCTCTTTTCTCCGGCAACTCGCCTCGTCGCGGTGGCAGCGCGGCTACCGCTCCTGCCGTTGGGCACTCGCTGAGCCCTCTGTATGACGTCACACCCTGCGCTCCGCATCTGTGATAACCAGAAGTTTAGAAGGGTAGAGCTCGCGTCGCCGCAGACATAGTTCAGGCCGCAGCCTGAACTATGTCTTAAGGCCCTGCGAAAAGCGCGGTGTGGTGCAAACTTTGTTTTACGATGACGAAGTTTAAGAACGCCGCCATCCGGACGTTTTCACACGACGCCACAAAGGTGGCGCGACGCGTCTGAAATTGTTTATGTACTTCCGATCTATCTACTTCCCGTCTGTTGCAGGGCACGATCTCCTGGAACCTAGCCTATAATAGGTTCGCTGCAATAGAATTGTGTAGGAAAATATGTACATACGTGCCACTCTCCCACGAACCTTTTTCATGCCAACATGAGTCCCTGTAGATGCGAGATGGCAGGTACCGCTGCTCGAAGGAAATCTTTGACGCCGACTTGTTGCATTGGGTACGTGCTACCACTCGGTCTGTGACTATCTTCAATGAACCTCTTTGATGCCAACTTGCGTTACTGGGTATGTGCGGGTTAGTACGTGCCGCACTTCAATGAACGTCTTTGCCGCCATCTTGGGTTACTAAGTATGTGCGACAGGAAGTGTGTCAATGAGCGTCTTTATGCTAACTTGGGTAAATAGGTATGTGCCACTGAGAATGTGCTCTCTACAATGGAGAACAAGATCCCTTAATTTTCTAGGATGCTGAGTGTAACCGAACCCATATCACAGGGCCACCTCAAAGAAAGCAACCCGAAGCTTTAGCATGTTGCGCCAGAAATGCACGGGGTATCTGCCACTCTTCAATGAACCTCTGGCTAGCTCAGGTAACTGCGTATGTGTCCCAGAGATTGAGGCAAGTGAGGGGACATTGCTCAGCGTTGGCAGGCAACGGTGCGACACGCTTATCTTTTCGGAGGCCACGCGCAGACTTCTCAGCAGCGGTACTAGATAGCGCACCGGGCCCGAAAAGAAGCGCAAGAGATAATCCCGTTTGCCGCATGACGCATTTCTCGCCGTTGCCACGCGTCGGCTCGCCATACATTTCCGAGGTCACGCGCATGCTTCGCGGCGGCAGCGCAAGATTTCCCCGAGTGCGTCGACAGAAGCGCGAAAGCGGAATCCTGCTGCAGTGCACGCCTCATACAAAACTCGTTTCAACGGTTGCATTACGCTGTGGGGCTATAATAATTAAATGCTGCACGCATCACCGTCGACAGTTATCATGAAAATGGTTGAGACCAATCTTTGTTTATTTCCGACAAAATTTGCGACCACATTGGCTTTTTATTTCTGAAGCCAGTTCGACAAAGAAGGCCAATCACAAGGATCTCTAGGATGAAATTACGCTTTTTTAACACGAAGGAAGTGACATAAAAGACTTGTCGTTTTTTTCTCTCTTCCCTGATGCCACTTCGTGCCTGATAAGATGACACAAATATAAAGAAATTGTTTACACTCCAGAAGGTCTTCCTAAAGTATCTTTGTCTGGTATTATCATGGTAGTGCTTATGTCACAAGCGCAATTTTATGTATAGAATGACGGCGTGCTTTAGGGACTTACTGCAGGTCCTGTTACATGAGTATCTGAGAGGAATCTAGATGAGCACGATAATAATGTCTTTAACGATTCATGCGTACTTTGCGTGAGACACATAATTGAATTATGTAATTCGCCTGACCACTCAAGGAATAAATTACCCGCAGGAAGGAAAAAAAGGTAGTCACCAGAGTGCGTTCATTAGGATTTCTAATGTTTTCAGTAAACCGGTGTTTTTCTATATCAGCCACAAATCGCTATATGAGGTACGGTATGAACCGCGCAGCCATTTTGCCACCAATGTAACGAGCTATATATAAGGCATGTACTGGATCGGGATTCCACTTCGTGCTTCCATAGCAGCAGTCGGCGTAATAAAGCGCCAACCTGAGCTTGACCTCGGAAATCCATGGCTCGCCAGTGCATGCGAACGCTGAAACATGAGTCATGCGGCAACCGTGGCCCTCTGTCATGCTGCTTGAAAGACACTCTGCGCCGTCTAGTAGGTGAGCCGAGAGATCCAGTCTTGGCCTCCAGGACGAGAAGCGTGGCGTTGCGGTACCTGGTAATACTGACAATTGTTCCCCTGCCTTGCCTGACACTCGGTGGCGCACAATTAGTCACAAGTTGTTGAGAGGCTGACTGAAGAGTGGCTGACGAAAGCGCTGGAGTGAAAGGAGTTTGTTGAAAGAAGTAATAAACCAGGGAAATGGTGGCGCAGCTTGCTAATGCATCGGGTTTCGGTCCTTGAGGAACCTTTATGACGTGCTTTCGATTACACTCAGCATTGAGATACCTGAAGGATATGTTGCGGCTTTGTAGAGCGGCGCATTCGCAGTGGTATATTATTCAGTTACAAAAGTTAGCGTCGAAAATGTTCATTGCGGAGTTGATCACACCCACTAGCACCTAGCGACCGAAGTTGACAATAAAGAGGTCCATTCAACACAAGGACTGACGAAGTGACACATACACAGTGTTTAAAATGGGCGTCAAATAGTTTGTTCGAATAACAGTGCCTACCCAGACCCGCATCTATCGTGGCCCTAGTCGGCGTGAAGAACCTTCGTCGAAAATCAGGACGTATGTAAACATTTCCACATACTCAGAACCCCATGTTGGTGAATGCTTGCATACGAACCTCGTCACCTCAGCATAACAGCCCAATCTGGTAGCCATTCCATAATGGACTACTCAGTGACCAATGTAGAAGGAAAAATCGTGAGGTGCAGACATAGATTATGGATAGATATCTCTCGGAAATCACATGAAGCACCTGAAGGACGCTAAGATATGAAATGAAATGATATGATGAGCAAATATCCTAAATAACACAAGCGTCCTATGTTTGCGTACGTCGTCATCGCCTTTGTTTTATTACTTTCGTGTGTTCGGTAGCATCAAATTCCAAGAAAAAATACTTGCGCAGGACGCATCTCTTATGAAGCACATTTAGAAACAAATAAATTCAATACATTCCTTCAGCAGGCGAACTTAAGACAGCCTGTAGTTAAAGGTGGTCGTGCACATGTATTCGAAAACAAATGACGCTCACAATTCCGTGAAGGTTCAGTGAACTAAGTGAACTTCGAATTGACAATTATATTTTCTAAATGTTCATGAAGGCTTTCGCTAGGGCTACAATATAGTACACACATTAAGAATGACGCTAATATTTGTGTGCACAACGCTAACCCCGTAGCAAAAATCAGATCACTGCTCAACCTTGGCCGCAGCCAGGGCAGCGCTGGAAGACACACCCTTCCCCTTTGCCCCAACACAGCGTAACATGAGGCAGCGTATTGATGCCGGCATCGCTTCTGCAGCGAAACCTACTGCACATACTTGGAGACCGAATATTCCACACTCGGGCCGCACATGTGTCATTTCCTGGTTAGCAGGTCGTCGGCATCGGTGATGCTGACAGTACGAACACGCCTCGAGTGTCTTGGGAAATAAAATTACGTTTCTAATGACGAAGCATATATTTTTCCTCACAAACCGTCAACAGTCCGTTTATGCTAGCAGATTCTCGTCTCCTTAATCAGCGGTTATTGCACGCGTCCCTGATGTACTGGGACCTCTTCTCTTCTCACTATGCATTCTTTACTAGTGCAGTGACTGCTCCTCTAAAATTCTACTGACAGTGATGATTGCGTAATGTCCTATTTCATAGCACGATGATTCTCGTACCTTCCAATGTCATCTTAATCTCATTGAAGATTGCTGTTATCAGTGCGTAGTCTTAGTTAATGTTTGCGAATGATTTCCTCGCGATCAGCATTATTTTTTTCAATCAACCATGTCATTGCTGGCTCTGAAATAGGCACCGTTACGCTCAATAAGTACATGTGTGTGCATTTATGCAACAACCTCGGCTATTCCTTCCACATTTGCACTATTAGGAACGATTTAAAATACGTTTTTGCTGCGCATGCCTTAATCTACGTCTCGTTTCCCCGCAGTAACATAAGAGCGTAGTTATCACTTGTGTGACCCAAACTGCAATGAGGATTTACAGGGGGAATCCTTGCCAATGGGACATTGCCAATCAGCAGCCCGGGTATATCTGCAAGAACGCGATGTAAGGTTAATTCCCTCCGACTTATATTATCACGCAGGCGTCAATAAACTTAACGGATTGCTAAACCCACAAGTTAATGCCTCTTTTATAAGTTCTACCACTCACTGCTTCTTCAGATGGACATCGCGCCTGTACATCACACTTCATCCCATCAGAGCCACCAAAAGGCTGTTCTTCCCAGAGCTGTTTGAAGCGCTCGTCATCTGTACTTTTCGTCGCTCAAAGAATGGTAGGCTGGGATCGTCCTCATAGATCAAGCTGAGCCGCATACCAGTCATGCATATTTCATTGAAAATATAAGCCACTATATATGCCCTTCCCTCATCTAGTAGCCCAAAAGGGAGCTCTGAGATATAATAAAATATTAAAAATAAAAATAAAATATATAAATTAATGATATGCAAACAAGTGTGAGAGACATGCCCTCATGTGTGGCAAACATGCCCGCGTGCTATACCCGTTACGAGAGGCTGTTATCATCTGCCTGGAAACTCGCATCCCGCAAGTGTGGGAAACTTGCCCACGCGCTTTCCCGCGTCGAGATAATCGGCTTCATTTGCAAGAAAGCATCACCCCTCTACGCTCTGAGCAGACGCAAAGGCGAGCACGAGAGAAGGCACGAAGGGAAAAGGTCGTCGACTTGACAACCTGACAAAGGCACTGACATGTCCACAAGCTCGACATATATAGGCTACTACAAGACCACGAGGGGTTATTTAAGGCTATCCTGGCCTTAAATTAACATTTCATCATAATTATCGAGTTCAGGCTCAGGCTTCGTGGTGGTGGCACTTTATTACAACCACTTCTCTTATGGAAGCACGAAGGGGAATCCCAATCCAGTACATGCCTCAAACATAACTCATTTCATTAGTGGAAAAATTGTCTGCCGCGATATTGATTCAATGATAAGCGCATTACCTTTGACACTCATCATGAGATACATTCCGCAAATATATTTAGTGCTTCATTTTGTTATGAACTTTTATTATTGTACGCAACATTTAGGCATAGAGCAGTCTACCATATAGCGTATCATTGAAAGGCGCCTATAGACAAGTACTGAGACAATGTTTGAGTATTTATTGTTTAATTCAAAAATTAGTATTGAACATCTTGTAGCTCATGCGCTACGTCTTGTATAAAGTCTAGCGTCAATGCTGTTAGTGATTTTGATGGGCATGACTGTAATTTTGAAGAAATGTTAAAAGAAGTACCAGCGCGTTATCACATGCCCGGAAATTAGCTGTTTACTACGAATTTCCATATCAAAGTCATCAACCCTCAATGTCTGCTGCATGCCTACAGAAAGTTTTGGTGAGCGCTGAAAAATAATTTAGGATGGCCTGCCTGCCTGAACAATTTAAGTGACGTGCATTGCTTGATGTTCCAAAGAAACAACAAATATGTCAAAGGCGACGCGTGAAATGGCTGAGGGTTCTGGCCTTGTCCATACTGATTTATTCTCGTTTGATGAACATATTTAGTATCATTGTCAAGCCTTCTGGTAGTTGAGGCGCATGTGTGTTTGTTCTTTTTAGCAATGCAGGATTCCTAAGAAAAAGTTTAGACGATAACATTATTTAACTGTTTAGCTAGTGACTGAATATCGCAGAATGAGTAGGTCAGGATATACCTGCATATCGTTTTTTCCAGAATGATATCTGCTTTAAAGCACGGATACACCTGAACAGTTTCTAGTCAGCCGCACGCGCCGACGATGTGAGTACATGTTAAGGCATAATTCATGAGAACACTCTCTTTCAAGAGAACAATGTTGGAGCCAATCAAACGTCTGTGGGCGTATTTATTTAAACAAGACATACTGATAAGAGGTTTGTTGACGATGTCCTTGAAGGAAGCTACGAGTTCAAGGAATGGCGAGGCAGCGTGGGGCACCGTGTCGAAAGACACCAGTGACTAGCGACCAGCAGCGCCAGCAGAGCAAGCCGAGGGTTTGCGATGCTGCCGGACAGGGGCGGGTCTTCTTCACAATTGCCCAAGCAGAAAAAGAGCCACCCGGCTACCTAAAAGTCTGGAGGTTGAGGGCTATGGTAGGGCTTTAGACGCGCCACGTGGACGACATCACCTCTACGCTGCCGCATGTCATTTGATGGAGAAATAGGCTCAATTAGAAAATTCACCGGGGACGTGCGCTCTAAGACGCGGCAAGGCCCTTTGTACTTTGGGACGCGTTTCGAGGAAAGCCCAGGGGTGTGGAAAGTAACAGCCAGTCAACAAGAGACACCGGGGTATAGGTTGGATCTGGAAGTGAGTCAGCGTGACTTCCTTCTGCCGCTGTTCTTCTAATTTAAAGGTACGTGCGAGTGGACGGCACTCTTCGGCTTGTCGGGTAGCTTCGTACACAGGTGGGCACTCACAAGCCTCAAGACGGTTCGTAGGAGTGCCGTTGGTATGCGAAGGCTCGCGTCCATACAGGAGGAAGAACGGTGAAAATCCCGTAGTAGCTTGTATCGCAGTGTTGTATGCGAACTTTAAAATTGGAAGAATGCGGTCCCAGTTCCCGTGATCAGTTGCCACGTAAATCGCGTGCACCCACAGTGCCGTTAAATCTTTCTGTGCACCCGTTAGTCTGAGAGTGATGAACCGTGCTCGTGCGATGAATAATGCGGCAAACTGAAAGCAGAGCTTTGACGACTTCGGAAAGGAAAGTGCGACGCCTCTCACTAAGGAGTTGATGAGTTGCACAATGGCGAAGGACGAAGCAACGTAGGATGAAAGAGGCTACATCGCGCGCTATAAAATTGGGCAATGCAGCAGTTTTGTTGCATAATGTCAAATGGTCCACCGTAACTATGATCCACCTATTGCCATCCGCTGTCATTGGAGGCGAGCCGTAAAGCTTAACGCTGACGTGATCGAAGGGTTTGGCGGAACACGGAAGTGGCTGCATGGCGCCACACGCGCTTAAAGGTGATGATTTGCGACGTTGACAGTCTGGGCAGCACTGAACGAGCTTTCGTACAAAACTGTACTTTCCGTGCCAAATGGCGAATACGTTCGTATGTTTTAAATACTCCGGCCTGGCCAAATTGCAGATCGTGAAAAGAGGCACATATTTGTGATCTTAAGCTGCGGGGAATGACCACAACTACGCTCCCGAAGATGACACTTCTGGAGCGTAGTTGCGTCGATGTAGCAGCCGATCATGTATGGCGAAATGAATAGCTTGACGTCGGAGGTATCGGGATACAGGGATGGTCGTTGATCCAGAGAGATAGGCGAAAAGAGAAGCGATCCATGGGTCACGACATTGTTCGTTGCCAATTAAGTTAAGCTCGATAGATGACAAGTGGCTAGGCAGACCGAGTCTGGAGGTAGAGGTGAACGGGACAGGGCGTTTACGTCACAGTGCTTGCGTCCGTAGCGGTAAACGACGGGAATGTCGTAGTCTTGGATACGAAGTGCCCAACGTCCTAGGCGGCCCCATGGATCTTTCAACGTGGCAAGCCAACAGAGCACGTGGTGATCCGTTACTAGATCGACTGGGCGGTAGTATATGAATACCGCAACTTTCCAAGCACCCATACTATAGCCAAGCACTCTTTACTAAGACTGACCCCACTGGCCTCTGCATGAACTTTGGTTGCAGCTGTCGTGTCGAAATGGCGAATAATAGCTGGAGAAGTAAGACGACCACGGAGCGTAGAAAACAAGCCGTCGCATGCAGTGGACCAGGAGGAGAGGTCCGCGCCGCCGCATATGAGCTGGGTCAATGGCGACGTGATCGATCCAAAGTTTTTAACAAAACAACGGAAATATGACCATAGGCCCACAAAGCTGCGAAGCTCTTTGACGGTAGCAGGCTTTGTTAACTCAGCAACTGCAGAAAATTTCCCGGGATCGGGTAGAACGCTGTGCTGGGACACCATGTGACCTAAGATGCTCAGCTCCCACTCGGCGAAGTGGCACTTTTCGAGGTTTAGTTGCCGGCCAGCGTTGGCGAGGCTCTGAAAACATCTCTAAGGCGAAGTAGGTGGGTAGGAAAATCAGGCGAGAAAACCACGACATCGTCGAGGTTACATACACATAGACCACTTGAGGCCACGTAGCGTATTGTCCATGAATCATTGAAATTCATCAGAAGTTTATATATTTAACGGGTTCACTTGTAGCTGCTTTTGCTACATTCGTCCACAAAATATACCTTATGAAATTAATTTATCTCCCACCCTGAGGGGTGAGTGAAGTTAATTTGTCTCAGTTTCGGGGTCACGATGGCCAAGTACACCATATGAACACGTGAGCAATCAGGAAAATGTGACGATATAGAAGAGATTGTTTAAATATATTTATGACTAATAAATAGAATTTATCACGTGTATTGTGAAGAAATATCGAGTTTAGCTTTTAATATGCCTATATTAAAATTTTACAGTTTTCTACATGTGATGAAAATTACTAAACTGCTGTAAAAATTATTGCTAGTACCAACTGGTAGAATTTAGAGACTACGTTATCTTTAAACCGTTAATGTGCGTAATTTTTGCAATCATGCGTTTTGCTTCCAGGTAAATCTAGAAGTTCCCCAGATTATGTACTACGGATGGCGTATTCAGTTTGGGATCCCAATACTTCACCTTGCTGGAAAGAAATGAAAAAGAAAAGCCGGGAACTAAAAAAGAATATTACAATATGTTTTGGCGCGCATGATAACCATACGATTCCATATGGAGAATATTAAGCGATTTGAAAGCGGCCAGTTTTTCTATGCTTGCATGAAATAAACTGAACTCCAATAGCAATTCTGTTAGTCTCCTGTCTCTGAAATTTTTTTGCCTTCTTGTCCTTGCCCTTTTTATTATTTTCTGAAAATTACTTACTCAACATTGATGACTCCAGAAGAAATATGAACCTACTTTCGCAACATGCTACTATAAAAAAAAAAGAAACGAGTGAAGTAATCAGCAAGAAAAAAAGTCCTCAGGTTATCTTGTGGAAATGCCAACATTCTTGAAAGTCAGCCAAGAAATCATTTGGGCACACACCTAGCACAAATAATATCCTTTACGCAGAGAAAAAAATACTATACCACCTATGAATAGGAATGAAATACTTGATGATGATTGCCAATCCTCTACAGAAAACCTTGTAGTACATCCTTGGGATTCTAGGCGGGCCCTCCAGATTGTATACGGGCGACTTTTAAACTAAAAAAAATATCAAATGTATCTGTGATGAGGAAACAACGACAAACTCGCCGGTTTCCAGTTGGGCCCAGGATCCTTTAATAATGACACGGCAGACGGGAGCTTGCTACACGAAACACAGACTTTAAACTGACACGCTAACACGATACACATGATTTACATACACATGTACGTGGCTATAGTTCGGAAGTTGTCCTTCCATATAGAACACGTGCATAACACTCGCCCGTATGCATCGTCGTTACGGTGCCGGTGACGGTGGTTGTGACGGTGGAGCGTCGTTGTGGCTACGTCGCTGCTGTCGCGCCGCACCTTGTCGCACCACGCCGCTCCTTCTCGCGACGTGTAAAGAGGAGAAAACAGCAGGCCGGTAGAGCACCAGGCCACTGCTGTACTGGCCAGTAATGCCTGACCTGCAACGCCTCGGCTGCTAGAACGGCAGCCTCGGTCGGCGGACAGGTAGCTCAGGCGCCCCGGTGGTCAGCAGGAAGCACTGCACCAGGCCGCTATCACAACAGGCCGCTGGTGCATAGGAGAGTAGAGCCGCGAGCCGGATCTACGACCAGGTCCGCACGGTAGCAGGACACCCGGTCGCCGGTACCCGAGCCTGGAGCCGCCGTTTTGCGAGCTTGCGTTCGAGGCTGCCGCTCGCTCTCACGCTCTGCGTGCTCTCGTGTCGCTTCTTCGTTCGTGGCACGTGTCGTCATCTTCCATTACCATCATCACCAATCCTCTTCTTGTAGCCACAACACAATCATCATTCCAAGCAGGTCTTCTCGCCACCGCACGCCACTATCCACATCATCACAGTATCCAACTGTCGTTAAAATTAGTTTATATTTTGATTGCATTCATCGCTGTTCGTTGATTGTAAGATTAGTGTCATTGCCAGGGGTCGCACTGAAATATAATAGATTATGTTTTGCTAATGTTCTGTCCTCCTGCCTGATCAAATTATTTTAACAGCATGCAAAAAAATGAAATCGGTACTCTTCGCAGTGCGTGGAACACTTAGTTATTCGGTTGTCTAAGGAGATATTTCTTCGTTATTTAGTGGGTAGAAGCAGTAAACCCGCTCAACGAACAGAGTAAACTACGGTTATACGTAGGGCTTGTCCATAAGTCATATTAAGGGCTTTAGGAACAACGCAACACAAAACCGGGCAAAAAGCGTTTGTGTGAATCTATTTGTCCCCTTTTTATCCGGTGGGGATAGCGCGACGCCTAGATCCTTTAGTAAAACAAATTAGAAAAAGATACACGAGAAATTGTCCTTGTAGAAATCCAAACAGCGAAACTATTTCTCCTATGCATCGCCTTCTATTCGTTGACCAAGAATTTCGTTCGGTCGAAGCTCGATTTCACACAGTATCTGTGGAGACTATGACGACACCACAGTCCCTTCGGTCATGCGAACAAATTGTGTGCGCAACCGCGCGATACTTTTTATACCACATTCTGATACAACATGATCGTGCACACCAGTGCATTTTTCGAGAATCTGTATATAGTTTAAGGTGATCTGATTTAACTCTATGTTACCTTTCCTTGATTTTCATTATACAAGGTGTCCCAGCTATCATGCAGCACGATTTAAAAACAAGAGCAACGGCGTTACGCGAAGCAACCGTAGCGGGTATTGTTTCCAGTACAGTGGAGCAGCCGCCAGTAATTTTTTCGTTACTGAGATTTAATTAGGTAATTGTAATTGATTATTGAACTCGCGAAAAACTGTCCTAATTATGAAAGTGTCGATGAGAAAGTTGTAGAGCAACATGAAAAACTGCCGATACGGCTTTCTGTTGCTCAATACGTGCTACATGAATGTGTTTTTCCGAGCGTGAAAGAAGCCCGCGAATACACGCAAAGTGCCTCGAGCGGCTAGTCGCGCGGCAATTCTGCGAACACCAGTGATTATTAAAAAATTTACTTGGTTCAATAATGAAAACATACATTGATCTTCTTTGAAGAGAATCGTAAAACTTTAGGTACGTTTGGACAGTAAGGATTCTGAATCTACTTTTTAAACATTGCAATCGCGCTTCCATATACAGAACGGTATTTGCAACAAACTTGGGGAGTCCAAGGCACAAACGCAGAGCTTCCCTGTCTAATATTACCAAAGGTTGAATTTTACAAGCTGGACCACCAGAAAACAAGACGCACCCAAATTCCATGATGGGTGGGACATTTATTTCATATATCATAATTAATGCGTTTATTCGGTACCCGTATCGTCGGTTACTGATTTTACGCAACCATCCTACAGCCCAAATTGCCTTAAACGCGACGTTTTCAATGTGGCTTTTCCAGTTTAGCGTTCCATCATATGTAATTCCCATGCATTTAAGAGAATCCACCTTGGGAATGAACTCTTGACGATACATCAGTGAAATGTTAACGGGAACATCTAAAGGAAAGAGAAGGAGTGCACTTTTAATAACGTTCAGAGTATGGTCTCATTCCAAGTTTCAAGAATAGATAAGTAATTGTGTAACATTTGATTAAGTGAATGTAGATCACCATTCGATGCAAAAAAGCGATGTGATCAGCATAAACGTATACATGAATGTCCTGGAGGAGCGGGATAGAGCTTAAGAATATATTAAATAAAACAGGAGATAATACTGACCCTTGTGGTACTCCTCTCTTCTGCTTATACCTAGACGATAAACATCTGTTTTGAAAACAGTAGAATTCTAGAATTCTCTTTCCCTTAAAAATTCTGAAAGCCACGCCATGATGTATTTCGGAAACCTGTAATTCTCTAATTGCTTTATCAGTATGCCATGTTCAACGGAATCATAAGCTTTAGCTAGATCTAGGTTCACTAATGCTCAATATTCTCTGAAGCGACGAGCAAATTGTATGCGACACTCTACGCGCGCAACCCAAATCGAGCGCCCAGATCTAAAACCAATTTGACAGGGGCTAAGTAATAAGTTTTCAGAAATATAGGTCGTAATTCGACAATTCAAAATTTGTTCTATTAGTTTAACTAAATTTTGATGTGAGGGAAATTGGTCTAATATTATCTAATTCATATCCACCTCCCTGTTTTTAAGTATCAGAATTACCTTAGCAAGTTTCCCTTCTGAAGGTAGCCATGCACTTCTTAAAGAATATTTAACCATATTCAAAAGTTTTTGCGGGGCCAATTCATACAAAACTTTTATCACGGCTGTGGTAACTCCTTCTCGTCCTGGCGCTGAAGAAGGCAGATAGCGAACAACCTCCGCCAGCTCTTGCAATGTGACTTCCCTAAATTCCTCTAGTAGTAACGGTTTCACGATGTACGGTGGAATGATTGAAGTGAACCTGCATTCCAGTCCCTTTAAATCTTTTCGAATAATTCGGACAATTCCCGTGGCGAAAGCACAAAAGAGTAAATATTTGCGGGAACTGGAATCATTTATCGAGAGCGTAAAATCTGAAAAGGGCTTTTTTTTTATTTGGACAGATAAGTGAATTTATTCATACCATACTAATCTTTGGCTTTAGCTTTCGTGCGCTTGAAAGATGCTGCAACAAATTGGTTTTCACTCCAATTCTTTGGACATTGATTACAAAGCAGTTTCTTCCAGGCAGCTTTTCGTTTTCGATGGGCCCTCGCGCAATCTGAATTCCACCACGGACTTAATGGTTTACCTGTGTTGCAGGTTAAATTCACTGTTGGATTCCTCACGGAACTCTTTAAAACTGCACACAGGCTCAGAGCCCTAATATCTTCTTGCATATCCGTACGTCAAAGCATCGTAGACTTCAAGTCTTTTTGAAGTTTGGCATAGTCTACAAATGTGTTATTTTTCCTTCTTAGAGAAACCACAGGGAAATCAATTTGAAAAATAATTGGAAGGTGGTCGCTGTTCGTAGCACAGTCTATAGTATTCCACGAGGATATAGCCAAAGATGAGCTGATGAAAGTGAGATCTATGGCCGATTGAGACTGTCCGCGAACAAAGGTAGTAACTTTTGCATTTAGACAAGATAGATTATTATCAAGAGTTCATTCCCACAGGCGTTTTCCTTCTGAATCAGTTTTAAAACCCCCATACAGATGGCGTGAATTATTGTCACCAGCGAATACCATGCCTTTTCTGCAGGAAGCAAATACGGTCTCTAAAGAAAATGTATGCTGCACTCCTGCTGGGAAAAATAAATTAACTAAGGTAAAAGGGGAGCAGTCTGGGAGTCTAATGTCTAATGCTAAAATTTCACATTCGGTAGACATTCTTTGATACAATATCGTGGCTTTGTGACTAAATTTAGTTGAAACCAAGAAAGCAACGTCACCACCTCTGGCAGGCCGATCCAAACGAAACAGTCGATAATATTTTAGGAAATATTTTTGACCATTTGAAAGCCAGGTTTCTTGTAAGATAATTATGTCTGGGAAAAATTAAGAAGAAATATACGATAGATCTGTAGTAGCAGAAACAATTGAACGACAATTCCACTGTAAGATTTTTAGAGAGCCTATGGTGAAGATAGAACGGTAGCGGAAACCGCCTGATCCAAAATCGTCCCTTTCAAGAAGTCCTTCTTGGAGAGGTTTACTTTTTCATAATTTTGAGTTTTTGATTTTGAAGAAATTTTGTGGGGAGGAGATCGTGTGCGTTTTAGACTTGTGTTCCATGTCTAAATCCTGGTAGTCTTCATAATCTTCCGTTAGGGGTTCCGATTCCGTCTGTTCTACATAAGTACAAGCTCTTGCGAAAGGGTCAGCTAACGAGTTTGAGGACGTTGTTTGTTTTTGAGTTAGGTTTAGTACATTTGAAACCTGGGATGCAGGAGCTTGGGTAGAGGCTAAACCAATGACCTGCGCAATATGGCTAGACATCATTTGTGCCAAGGACTCAAAAAGAGTTGTTGCAAGTCGTTCCATAGCCTTTTCCTTAGCTTTCTCTACTGCCTCTGTTATGGCCTTGGATAGAGAAACATCTATACTAGCGGTGTGAGGAGCTGGTACGCCTGAGTAGCCCTGGGATCTTCCCTGAACCTCTGTAACTGCTTCCCTAGGTGAGCATCGCCTGCGTTCCACCACTTCTAGTATTCTTAATTCTCGTTCCTTCGCAGAACAGTTCGAATAGTCTGCAGGGTGTGCTTCATTACATAGGCAACAGTTTTCTTCCTGAGATTTACATTCGGTGCTGTCGTGATTCTCTCCACATAGGCGGCATCCAGTAACCGACCTGCATTCTTTTATAGTTTGTCCGTAGCGCCAACATTTCAAGCACTGTAGTGGTATTGGGAAAAGTGGCTCTACTCTGTATATTAGGGGCCATGCCTTAATTTGAGTTGGACGAACTGTTCCCGCTAACGTAAAAATCACCGATTCCGTAGGTTACTTCTTGTTCTCAATAAGTCGGCTACACCGGTACACGGATACAGCTCCAGCAACTGAACACAAGTCTAGTGCTTCTGAGGGGTATAGGCTCGCGTCCACCCCACGAACTAAGCCTTTCGAGCCAGCAAGGTGTGGTGGAATAAACGGGCTCACCAGATTGGATGCAAATTCAGAACAGTTGGGAAGGTCTCGAATGCACTCCTGGTGCGATGAACACAAAGAATACCACGGCGACCAAACTGACGGACCTCGGTGATCTTTTGGATCTGGGAGGAAGCCTTTCGAAGCTCCACTTGAATCTCTTTCGGGTTCTTCATTTGTATCGATCCCCCATTTGTAGGCACAAGAGCCACAGGAACACTTTTGTTGCCACTGCGTAAAAATGAGTCTATCGGCCACTCTCGGGGAGGGATAGAATCTAGCCAAGGGGAATGCCCTTGACCGGGGGAAGAAAAAGACATCAGGTTATACTGACTTGCTTACACTCGCGACACAATAAACGGAAAGGCGACGAAAAAATAATAAAAAAGTCAAAAGAACAACCGAGACTTTAAACGAACAGTAGAATGCCGCCACCCGATACTTTACCACACCCGAAGATCTCCTGATCATGCGATGATATGATCTGACCGTCCTTATTCTGGCTCGTGTGCGGGCTTCGATTTTTCAAAAATCGAACGGTCAAAAATCGAACAGCCAAGGTTCCGCTATCGGTATGGTATGGAATTCCTTATCGGATGGCACATACCCGCTGCGGGGGGATTGGCCAAGATTTGGATGAAATTAGGCAACCTTTGTTAGTACTAAAATTGGTAAAGCTAACAGGAGAAAATGAACAAAAAAATTCAAGAAAATCTATTTGAAGCATTTATAAATTCCTCCACGGCTGAGCAAATATCCCTGTGGCACTTTCCAAGAGAAGAGGCTACTAAAGAAAGGATGTTTAGAATAGAAAAGCTTAAACCAAGCTGTGTAAATTTTGATTCTAGAATATTTTTCCTTAAAGAAGAAAAACGTCGGCAGAATATGAAAAAATGATCTATTGTTTCATCTTCTCCACAGAATGGGCACAGAGGGGAGGGCACCAGACCAGCCCTGTGACGATAGAAGTTTAATATTGGTACCCGACAACGTAATCGGGTAAAGATGACTTCAGTTTTTTTGGTGTGAAAGGAATTTATGGGCCAAGGGAATAGGAGGTGTCGATATTCTGAGAAATTAGCTACAGCTGGGTTCAAAAAGTCTTGAATAATTGAATATCTCCTGAATCTAGTAGTCGTTAGGTAAGCTATTGTAGGAAGTAATGGTAATACACGGCCACTGAGAGCCGCTCTCGCGAGACTGTCAGCCATTTCGTTCATGACTAATCCTTTTATGTGGGCAGGCACTAGAAAATGAAATGTACGTAAAAGGTTAGTGACACTATTTTCTGTGAGCGAGGAACATAAAGATAACGAATCTGTTATTATTACCACCGCCGATATTGATGAATTTAGTTTGCGTAGGGCTAGAACTACTGCTAGAAATTCAGCCAGAAATACGGAAAAGAAGTCCGGAATCTGGATTGCGAATGACCAGTCTAGAGCAGGAGAGAAAATGACAATCCCAGATTTTTCTTCACACTGTGAGGTGTCTGTCGCAATGACCGTACTTATAAACTCAATAAATGGTCTTGTAATAGGCCATTAATATATTATAAGAGAGAAGTTTTGCGTTGTTTGGATAGATGTCATCATATATGATTTGTAAGTTCTCTCGAATATCACAAGTTGGCGGCACCTCCCATGTACGTATATTGAAGGGATTGATCAATGTTTGTACGAAGACCACCTGTGGTGTATGGAAACGAGGCCAGTGTACTCCGAAGAATAGTGCAGCCTGGGAAATTAATATGTATTCTAATCTTGTAATAGGGGATTCATGCAATTTTCAGACTGTTTGCACCGTCAGAAAACGAAATTACACAATATTGATGGCAACCTGACCTCTTGGTGTAGCATGTTATTGGCAACACATTTCGGTAATCCGCAACACAGTCGTAGGGCTACCCGCTCAAGCAGAACAAGGGGACGTAATTTATAAGCTGGCGCACCAGAAAATAATACACATCCAAATTCTAAAATGGGCCGCACATACATTTTACATATCATTAAAAGTGGATCTCTCCGCATTCCGGACTGACTGTTGCACAGCTTACGTAGCATACCAACGGCTCTCACTCCTTTTATTGCGACGACTTGACGATCGACCGTTGTCCGTGCAGGTGCTCCTTGAAGACCGTCCCCATCGCTCGTCAGCCCACAAAGCTGTGAAGGCACTGTTGTCTTACTTGAGGACGACTGGCCTATGTGAAAGCCATTGAATTGCTCAGGCCCTCCGCGAGCGTGCGCGAGCTCACGGTGTCCTTCCTCCCCCCTCCTTTCTCTACCTCATCTTTCTATTCCCCCTTTCCCGTCCCCCAGAGTTGGGTAGCCAACCAGACGCATTTCTGGTTAAGATCCCTGCCTTCTCTTTCTCGCCTCCTCCTCCTCCTCCTTATTGCGATAGCAATTATATGGACACTTCAATCGGATTTCTGCTGTCGCCGTCGCCGTGAGGTTCCGTATAACGTCCAAGGGCGATAAAATCGTCGCCGCGCGCTGTATGCGCGAGCGAAGGCGCACGGGGGATGGAGGCGAAATGCAAAACGCCCGTGTGCTTGCGTTGTAGTGCACGTTAAAGAACCCCAGGTGGTCGAAATTATTAAGGAGCCCCCACTACGGCGTGCCTCATAATCAGAACTGGTTTTGGCACGTAAAACTCCAGAAAGAAGAAGAAGGACGCGCGCTATCACGGAGGGCGAAAGCACGGCGGAAAGCAAACGCGACCGTTGCGCGAAAGGCTGTGGGGGTATGGGAGGGAGGGAGGCGGGGCGACGCTGTGCTCCGGCACCAAAGGCGTATCTTGCAACCGGGCGTAAGGGGAACTTGCCACTCAATCCCCCACGTGAAAGCAAGAAAGCGGGAAGGCAGCGCGGGAGGCAGGGGGGGGGGGGCGCAGCTTATACTCTGCCAACCACGGCGCTCGTACTTTTCCCGGCTGTGGCGGTCACCCGCACCACCTCTTATCTCCACACGGTTCTGACCTTCGTATGCGCTGTGCGTTCGCCGCTCAGTTTCCGTTGAAGCGATAGACCGCATGAACCTTCACCTGCTGTGGCGTCTGCGCTTGCTGCCCGCGTTTTGACAGTCGTTGTCTGCGGTCATACAGTGTGATCTATTCATGTTTGCTTGTGCGCGCTGACACCACGCTTGTTCATTCAGTTAGTAAGCGAATGTGTCCAAGCTTATGCAGCCGATAAAACTACTATCCCTACTCCGAATAGCTCTCTACTAATTTCAATTTATGCTTCGCCTTTCGGGCGAAACTGCGACATTTTTTAAAACTATATAGTCAATATGGCCGAGCCAGCTGAGGGAACTGTCATATACTACGTCTAAATATTTCACCGACTCCACTTGAGGTATAGTCTCGAGGCGATAGGATAGCGATATGTTAACGGGATCGTTAAGAGGGAAAACCAATATCGAGCATTTCCTAACGTTAGGTGAAAGGTGGAACATTTATTTAACCAGGTTTCTATGGCGTAGAGGTAGTTCTGTAGTCGATAATATAGAGAGTGGATATCACTGTCTGATGCGAAGAAAGCAATGTCATCTGCGTATAGGTATGTTAGTACATCTTGATGAAGAGGAACCGAACACATCAGAATATCAAATAGAAATTGTGAAGTGACAGCTCTTTGAGGAACACCACGTGATTGATTATATATACTCGAGGAAAAGCCTCTTAGAGAGCAGTAAAATGTTCTTCAATTCAAAAATTCATCAGTCCAGTTTGAAAAATATTTTGGAATCTCTAGATTTCGCAATATATTGTAACGAGCCTCGAGAAGCAGTCCTGAAGGTTTATTAACCGTAGTGCAGCTGGCTCTTGGAAGACGCGACCGTCGGGGCTGGCTCTTGCAGGGAGAGGGCGCGCGGTCTTCTTTGTTCTCTTTGGCTCGACCCACTCTTGCCCTCGACCCACTACCTACAGGTGACAACATCCCCCCTTCCGAAAAAAAGCATCGCCGCGATGCTAAACAAAAATATGCGTAGAAGACAAAGAAGAAGAAGGCAGGCAAAGCGAAAGTACACGAAAAAATAAACGTCACGCCGACAAAGTCAATGAACGAAGAAACAAGCTCCCGAAGAGAAATGAAAAGTAGAAACAAAGAAGAGAATGAGAGAAAAAACGAAAAAAAAACACTTACGGACGCGCAAAGTACGGCTTCATGCGCACAACATGAACTATGTCTGAGCTCGGTTGTTTTTGTGTCCTACTCTGTGTCTACGATGTCGTGTCCGGAACAACTTCCTAGTTTACGTCACTGACGCGGCGGAGCACTTTATGCGGACCGAAATACCGGCTCAGCAGCTTTTCACAGAGGCCACGACGGCGAACGGTGGTCCACATCCAAACTTGGTCCCCGGGGTTGTGGACACGTCCCTGTGGCGGATGTTGTAGCGTCGTGCGTCTGCCTGCTGCTGCTGGCCGATATGCAGCCGCGTGAGCTGCCGAGCTTCCTCAGCACGCTCTGCAAATTCCTCGGCGTCAGTTGTCAAGAGGTCAGCGTCTTGACACGGCAGCATAGCGTCCAGCATCGTCTGGACTTCGCGACCGTAGAGAAGGCTACAGGGCTTGGTGCGCGTCGTCTCTCGCACGTCGGTGTTATATGCGAAGGTCACGTAAGGCAAGATCCGATCCCATGTTTTGTGTTGGACGTCGATGTACATTGCGAGCATGTCTGTGACCGTCTTATTCAGTCGCTTGATAAGTCCGTTGGTTTGCGGATGGTACGGGGTAGTCTTGCGATGCCTGGTGTTGCTCAGTTCAAAAACTTCGTCCATAAGCTGCGCTGTAAATGCTGTCCCTCTGTCTGTTATTACAGTGGATGGAGCACCGTGACGCAAGACGATGTGGCGCATTAAGTATTGAGCTACCTCTGAGGCCGTGGCTCGAGGGATCGCCTGCCTTTCAGCACAGCGTGTTAAATAATCAGTCGCGACGATCACGTATTTGTTGCCGTCGGCAGACAGAGGAAACGGTCCGAATATGTCCATGCCGACTTGGTCGAAAGGCGTGTGAGGTGCTTGAATTGGCTGAAGTAAGCCAGCAGGCTTAACGGATGGTGTCTTGCGGCGTTGGCATTCACAACAACCTTTAACGCAATGTTTGACACTTGCCGAAAGCCCGGGCCAATAGTACAGTTCGCTTACTCTAGCGAGTGTTCGTGAAAAGCCTAAATGACCAGATGTCGGTTCGTCATGGCAAGCGAAGAGGATGTCGTCGCGCATGTCCCTTGGAACCACCAGGAGGTAAGCACGGCTGGTCGAACGAGCATTCTTCTTATACAGCACGTTGTCTCGCAGACAGAAGGACGTCAGCGAGCGAGACAGATAGCGTGGTGTGGTTGTGTCGCGACCCTCTAAATGATCGATGATCGATCGAATCTCAGCGTCGTCACGCTGCCGTCTGCCCAAGTCCGATGAACTAATGGCGCCCAGGAAGCCGTCATCATCCTCTGTTTCCTGACTGGCAGGATCAATGGGTGCGCGGGACAGCGTGTCAGCGTCCTCATGCTTACGGCCAGACTTATAAACGATGGTGATGTCAAATTCCTGTAGCCGCAAGCTCAACCGTGCCAGTCGTCCTGAAAGGTCGCGCATGCTTGCCAACCAACAGAGGGCATGGTGGTCCGTCACTACTTTGAAGGGACGGCCATAGAGATAGGGGTGAAACTTCATGATCACCCACACGACCGCGAGGCACTCTTTCTCCGTAGTCGAATAATTCACCTCGGCACGGGACAGGGAGTGGCTGGCATACGCTATAACTCTTTCCACTCCATCTTGAAGCTGGACGAGCACTGCGCCAAGCCCAATGCTACTGGCGTCGGTATGAACCTCAGTATCAGCATCATCGTCAAAATGTGCAAGAACGGGTGCTGACTACAGGCGTTGTCTTAATTCAGCAAAAGATGCCTGTTGCTCATTATGCCACACAAATGGCGTATCGTCCCTTCTAAGGCGAGTCAGGGGTTCCGCTATCTCCGAGAAGCCTTTAATAAACCGGTGATAGTAGGCGCATAAACCCAGGAAGCGCCGGACGGCCTTCTTATCGGCAGGAGCTGGAAACGCGGCGACAGCGGCAAGCTTGTCTGGATCGGGTCGACCCCTTTGGCACTTACTACATGCCCGAGGAACTTGAGCTCTTCATAGCCAAAGTGGCACTTTTGGGACTTCAGTGTGAGATCTGCCGATCGAACGGCTTCTAGCACACTGTAGGCGGTGAAGATGCTGCTCGAACGTTTCAGAGAAGATGACCACATCATCTAGGTACACAAGACAGACCTGCCACTTCAGACCAGTAAGGACAGTGTCCATCATTCGCTGGAAAGTAGCCGGGGCTGAACACAAGCCAAAAGGAACCAATTGAAATTCAAAGAGACCATCTGGAGTCACAAAGGCTGTTTTCTCGCGGTCACGTTCGTCTACTTCGATTTGCCAGTACCCGCTTGTTAAATCGAGAGAAGAAAAGTAGTGGGCACGCCGTAGTCTATCTAAGGAGTCGTCGATACGCGGCGGCGGGTACACGTCTGTTTTAGTCACGTTGTTGAGCTTGCGGTAGTGGACACAGAAGCGTAGCGTTCCGTCTTTCTTTTTGACAAGAACGACCGGAGACGACCACGGGCTGCTGGAAGGTTCGATGACGCCATCGTCCAGCATCTCCCGGACTTGCGTACGTATGGTTTCGCGTTCTTTGGCCGACACGCGGTAAGGCTGCTGGTGTATCGGGCATGCGGCTTCGTACGTAATGATCCTGTGTTATTGATGGAAGTCTGGCGTACCTTAGAAGAATGTGCGAACCAGGTCCTGAATTCAAGCAAGAGCTGTCTGGCTATCGGTGGACAGTTCAGAATTGATGTCGAGATGACCTAGAAACGTGTCTGCTGTCTCCACTACTTCTGACGTGAAACAGTTGTCAACGTTTGCTACTGCGTCTGCAAACGCTAACGAAGTGCCGCGCAACAGGGGTCGGTGCTCGTAGCTAAAGTTGGTAACAAGCAATTGCGAATGACCAGCACGAATCTGTATAACACTTCGAGCCACACAAACACCTTGCTTCAGTAGGTGCTCCAAGTTACTTTCGGCCACCGCTTCGCCATCGCGTAAGCCACAGCATGTGACGTCGACGAGGACACTGGCTCGTGGAGGAAGCGTTACACTGTCTGCAGAAACACGAAGTACGTCGTCGCGCCGTTGGCCGTCTTGCACGTCGATTGCTCGTCCGGCAGAGAAAGTGATACGAAGCTCTTGCAGATCGATAATCGCACCGTACTCCTGCAGGAAGTCAACCCCAAGAATAACGTCGCGGGAGCATTCGCGTAAGACAAAGCAGCTCGTTACGAATGTCGATCCTTGAATCTCAACTCTAGTCGTGCAGGCGCCCAGTGGAGTAACGACGTGGCCACCAGCCGTCCGAATCTGCGAATTATGCCAGGGCGTGATCACTTTCTTCAGCTGCTTGGCTATTTTCCTGCTTAGTATCGTGTAGTCTGCGCCGGTGTCCACTAATGCACTAACGGCTAACCGTCAATAGTCACTGGTATATCGAGCGAAAGCCGGTCGTCCCTTTCAGCTGCAGGTGATGGCGGATCGGTATCTTTCCGTAACTGCGTCCGTCAGAGGTCTTCAGCGCTTCGACCGTCACCGACCTCGCCCCTAAAGATCGCCTCAGTTAGTTTTCCTGGCGGGGACTGGTCGACCGCTCCGGAGAATAGAGCTGGGGCCGAGGAGAAAATCGTCTCGGAGACGACGATTGCGACTGCCGCCTGGCAGGCGGTGGCAAGCACTGCTGAGAGAGGTAGTCCTGAATCTCCCGGGGTCGCTGGCCGTATTGGGGCGGCGGCGAGTATGCGGAAAAGCCGCAAATCCCAAGGTGCCGGTATGGGCACTGGCGGTACAAGTGGTCAGCTTCACCGCAGTGGAAGCACAGAGGCCGATGATCAGGTCTGACTCCGACTTCCGAAGGGGCGGGTGTCTGTCGTTGACGTAGTGAACCGCTTGCTCCGAACGATGGGCAAATGGAGCGGCATGAACAACCGGCGGCGGTGTATACCCAGTGTCGTAGTACGATATCAGCTGCGCCCACTGAACTGACACCGTAGGAGGAGCACGAACGAACAGCGGCGGAGAGGGAGCAGGGCGCTCAAGAGCTTCCGCGTAGGTCGCACGGGGATATTCAGGAGGTACTGTCGCAGCGTTAGCAGGAGGCAAGGTGTCTCGGAGCGCCTGGTGCAGTTCGTCCTTGATAATGCTCGCTATGGAGTTTACCGAAGGGTGCGGTGTTACGGCGGCCTTTTGCAACTCTTCACGCACTGTAGAGCGGATGAGCTCTCGGAGACAGTCACCGTTGCTTCCTATGGCCGTGAAAATGTTAGCAGCAGACATGCTTTTCGCTTGCCGCTCATACAGGTTCGAGCGATGCAGAAGCATTTTTTCCATGGTCACAGCCTCGGACAGGAACTCCGCGACCGTCTTCGGAGGGCTCCGTACGAGGCCAGCGAAGAGTTTCTCCTTGACCTCGCGCATCAGATGACGTAACTTCTTCTCCTCCGTCATTCTTTGATCCGCTCGTCGGAAGAGGCGCGTCATGTCTTCGACGTACGTGGTCAAAGTTTCGTTTGGCGCGGATTCTTGGAGGGGTCTGTAACATCCGTGAGGACGCTTACCCCGCACATCCACCAGTTTGTCACGAGCCTCGAGAATTAGTCCTGAAGGTTTAATAACCGTAGTGCAGCTGGCTTTTGGAAGGCGCGACCGTCGGGGCTGGCTCGAGCAGGGAAGGGGCGTTCGGTCTTCTTTGTTCTCTTGGGCTCGACCCACTCTTGCCCTCGACCCACTACCTACAGTCGACAATATCTAATACAATTAAGTGTTCTACGCTGTCGTAGGCTTTGGAAATGTCTGATGTCACGAGATCAGTGCACACTACGATCCAGGTGGTCAGTGCACACTACCAGGTGTCAGGTGGTCAGTGCACACTACGATCCAACGATTTCCGTTAGAGGACCGTGGAAACAGGCCGAGGAGGTCGATCCCGACTTGCTCGAATGGAGTCCTTGGGGGTCGCACAGGGTGTAGTCTACCAGGAGGAGCACTTGTTGGATGTTTGCGACGGTGACATTCGTTGCAGCTAGACACGTACTGTCGCGTTGTCTGACGCATAATAGGCCAGCAAAATCGTTCTTGAAGATGGCAAAGCGTTCTAGCTGCTCCCAAATGACCGGAGGTTGGTTCGTCATGCATCGCCCGCAAGCTGGAAGCGCGCAGACTTTTCGGGACCACCAGGAAATATCATGAGCGTGTGGTAGAATAGTTTTTCTTGTACAGAAGCCCATCACGAGTGCAATAACGATTGGCTTCTGATTTATGTTTCGCAGCAAGCAGTCAGCAGTCTTAAAGTGTCGTCGTTTTGCTGCTCAGTCTTAAAGGTACTGAGATCAGGACATGGTGGCTCCAAGGATACGATGTAGTAGTCAAAGTTGTCCGCGTGACAGTCCGTTGTGGGAAGCGGAAGCCGCGACAGGCAGTCGGCGTCGGCGTGCCGTCGACCGCTTTTATAGGAAACGGTGAAGTCGTACTCCTGTAGACGGAG
The DNA here is from genome assembly GCF_013339745.2 of Dermacentor silvarum. NCBI lineage: Eukaryota > Metazoa > Arthropoda > Arachnida > Ixodida > Ixodidae > Dermacentor > Dermacentor silvarum. Next base: position 187,685,140 of record NC_051160.1, read on the forward strand.
TTTCCAACGTGCAAGCCTACCAGATGGATCACGCAGACGGACGAGCCAGCACAGCGAGTGATGGTCGGTGACGATGGTGAAAGTGCGTCCATACAGGTATGACCGAAAGCGCTGCACTGCGCAAATCACCGCGAGACATTTTTGTTCTGTGACGGAGTAATTGCACTCGGGCTTGCTTAGAGAGCGATTCGCGTACGCTACGACATGTTCTTTGGTGTCGAAGCGTTGAATAAGAACTGCGCCGACACCAATACCGGTGGCATCCGTATGCAGTTCTGTGGGAGCCAAGGGATCGAAGTGTTTGAGAACTGTATGGGACGTCAAGCGGAACCTCAGTTCACAAAAACACACGCACATTCTGGGGTCCAGTCAAATTCAACGCCTTTCTGAAGCATACACGTCAATAGATGCGCAATGTGAGCAAATCCAGGAATAAACCGACGGAAGTATGAGCAAAGACCCAAGAAGCGTCGTACCTCTTTTAATGAGAGAGGTTGCTGAAAGGCTTCGACCGCAGCAGTTTTTGCTGGATCAAGTTTTATGCCCTCTTTGTCCACTAGGTGGCCTAGAACTAGTGTTTGGCGTTCTCCAAACATTTCTTGGAGTTTAGTACCAAGCGTGCTTTCCCTAGGCACTCTATATATATATTACAAGATTGAGGCGAGCATTCTGTTCACTAAACGTGCGTCCGCAAATCACGACATCATCCAAATAATAGAGACAGACTTCCTACTTCAAACCACGCAGAATGTTGTCCATGAAGCGCTCAAAAGTTGCGGGCGCGTTACACAGCCCAAACTGCATCACATTAAATTCAAAACGTCCGTCGGGTGTAACGATTGCCATATATTCCTTGTCTGCCTTGTGCATCAGAATCTGCCAGTATCCGGACCGCAATTCTACACTTGAAAAGTATGAGGCCGAAGAAAGACAATCTGTAGCATCATCAATCCGTGGCAAAGGGTATACGTCTTTCTTGGTAACGGCGGTGAGGCGGCGGTAATCAACGCAAAATCGCCATGTGCCATCTTTCTTTTTAACTAGAATTACTGGGGCTGCCCACGGACTACTCGATTCTTGGACAACGTTTTTCTCTAGCATGTCACGGACTTGGTCATTGATCACCTTGCGCTCCGAAGGTGACACCCGGTAGGGCTTTTGTCGCAGAGGCTGGTGTGATCCCGTGTCTATGGGATGCTGTACACGAGAAGGGGGAAAGGATGGCGCAGCCTCTTGCTGGGAAAAGTCCAACACCGCGAAGTGTTTTCGTAGAATATTTGGCAGCTCCTGACGTTGGTTAGCGCTGAGCGATTTGTTTATCATAGCCATCATCGAAGTATCCATGGCGCATGCATCCGACTGGTACTAATCCGTGGCATCGGGGGTTTCTGCAAGAATGGCGAGCGCCAATACTTGATGTTTATGAATAGCCGCAAGTTTCTGACTCTCCGGCAGTATTGTGCGTTCATTGGAGCAATTTATCGTCCATAATACAGTACGCCCCCCGATAACCGACAGCGTACAATAGGGCACTAGATCATTTTTCTTCAGGCAACTAAGGTGAAGGGGCTCTACAGTAGCGTCAAATGTTCTGTCGGTTGCAGGAGAACAGGCGACTGGGACACATTTGGCAGACAGCGGTGGTACGACGGTGTCTGCGGACACAGAAAGGGCCCACTCGTAACATGGCGGGTGTTCCACAAGTACGGCCGGAAGGCTCGAATCTACAGTAATTCCTCCCGTTCAGCAATCGACATTGGAACCAAAGAGCTTAAGAAAATCGAGGCCCCAAATTACGTCATGCGTAGCATGAGGTACAACTACAAACTCCGCGGTAAGCGTTTCACAACCCAAGCTAACTGCTGCACTGCATACACCTACAGGGTACAATAGTTCTCCACTCACCGCATGGCACACATCGGCACGGTCCGATGAAAACAGCACTTTTCGTCCTGGCAGGCGTTTGAATGCGTGACTCATTACGGGAACGCTCGCTCCAGTGTCCACTAAGGTCATTGTTGAGACGCCGTCTGCACGTGCACAAACCTTACATATGAATACAATATATGTATGTATGTATATATATATATATATATTGTGAGCATTATTCACATGTTTCATATTCTCATCTGTACATACTCATCATCACCGTTTTGGGGCCTGGAAGCGGGGCTCTCGCTCGAGAGAATAAAGGACAGTCTGACTGCCTAAACCTTCTCTCGCAAGTGGTGGCGGTGCTGGGTATGGATCCCCGTACCTCTCGCTGCCGGTCTCTCTCCAGCTTCACTTACGGTACATCCCTGAAGCTCCGCTCGGGTCGCCGCCTCTACCAACTGCACTCGACCATGTCTCAAGACCAGCAGGCCACTACCGCGACATCCACCTTGCCTGCTCCGGCGGGAACCCCTGCTTCACCACCCCTCAGAAGGATCCACCGGTGTTTGCTGGACTTCCCGGTGAAGACGTTGAAGACTGGTTGGAGCTACACGAGCGCGTGAGTGACTTTAACCACTGAAACGAGTCTGAAAAACTTAGGCACGTCGCCTTCGACCTCACTGGCGTCGCAAGAACTTGGTTTTATAACCATGAGCTCGATTTTGTCAACTGGACCACCTTTAAACGCCACCTACACCAACTTACGCTCAGGTTGCCTCCCTGGTGCCACCCTTGCAGCAGCCACCACAGCAGGCACCTGCGCCAACTTATGCTCAGGTTGCCTCCCTGGTGCCACCCTTGCAGCAGCCACCACAGCAGGCGCCTGCAATGCACGGGTCCCTGAATCCCATCACTGCGCGACCACCACCTCTTGAATCTTACATGTGGAGCCCACCTCGACCTCTTTACTACTACTGCGGCATCCGTGGCCACATTTCAAGGTTTTGCCGACGCCGTCAGCAAGATGAAAGGCGTGGCTATGACGCTTTTGAAAGGGATGAGTTTTCTGAGCCTGTACCACAACGTCGGCGTTCGTACTACAATTATTAGACTCGACGTTCCCCATCTCCACAGGAATTTAACGCTGCCGGTTCATTGCGCTTCCCGCGTCGTCGCTCTCCATCACCGATGCGGCGCTCCTCTTCCCCTCTTCGACCGGCTACTTCGTTCTCCGATCACCGCCCGGAAAACTAAATAGTGCAGCTTCAGGAGGGAAAGCTGCACCCTCTGGACAACTTGAAACACCTCCGGAGCCGCCGTCAAATGTACTTGTGGTGTTTGTTGAAGGTGTATGGACTAAAGCCTTGGTTGACACGGGTGCATCGCTTTCGGTTATTAGTACTGGCGTGTGCTCTCGATTGCGAAAAGTGAAGACACCATATAATGGCCCTCCCCTTCGTTGTGCTAATGCAGTTCTTGTTCAGCCCTCCGGTGTTTGCACTGCACGTGTTTTCATTGATGGCATCCTTCACCACGTTCAGTTTGTGGTGCTATCTTCGTGTACCTACGCGATGATCTTGGGATGGGACTTCCTGTCCTCCGCTTCCGCTTTCATCTCTTGTCGTCAGCGCACTATACATATGACGGACACTGAACCTCCGTCCTCTGTCGATGCTCACACACTACGTTTCGTCACGTCTACCGACTGTTTAATTCCCGCGGGTAATGAGCATATCTTAACGCTGACTTCCGACACTATTGTTAATGGTGATGTGTTCCTTGCACCCAGCAGTCACTGCATCTCTGGTGGGCTTAGCATTACTCCTACCCTGGTGCGTTTTCAGGACGGTAGAACGTTCGTCGCTGTTCATAACCTTACTTCTTCGCCAGTTGTGCTTTCCCAGGGCACCACTGTGACTTGCTTTACAGACACCGAACCTCTTTCGCTAGTACCTCTTCACACCGAATCACCACCTTTTTCTACCACAACTTATGATCATGCTGCAGCCGCTGCTCTAAAGGACGCGATAAATCCCGATTTGACTGCTGCCCAGAAATAAGACCTTTTGGCCCTACTGCAAAAACACAGCGCCTTATTTGACGTGAACCCCAAACTTCTGGGGCGCACTTCTGCCGCAGTGCATCGCATTAAAACCGAAGGCAGTTCTATTGTACGCCGCCGCCCGTATCGCGTGTCTTCCGCAGAACGGAAAATCATTGCGGACAACGTTGACGACATGCTTAAAAGAGACATCATTCGGCCATCATCCAGTTCTTGGTCGTCTCCTGTTGTGTTGGTCCGCAAGAAAGACGGCTCTGTACAATTTTGCGTCGATTATCGAGCACTTAATAAGATCACGAGCAAAGACGTATATCCGATGCCAAGAATCGACGATACCATTGACTCCCTCCAGGGCGCTGAATATTTCTCAAGTCTCGACCTTCGATCCGGGTACTGGCAAATACCCATGCACGAAGCGGACAAGGACAAGACAGCCTTTGCAACACCAGATGGACTTTACGAGTTCAACGCTATGCCCTTCGGTTTATGTAATGCTCCTGCAACATTTGAACGCATGATCGACACAGTTTTACGCGGCCTTAAGTGGAAGACCTGTCTGCGTTATTTAGACGACATCGATATTTTTTCTACAACTTTTCGTCAGCACCTTGAGCGTTTGGACGAAGTTTTCACATGCATTTCCAACGCTGGACTCCAACTCAACACAAAAAATGCCATTTTGCCCTAGAGAACATCAAAGTGTTGGGGCACCTTATCAGTAAAGATGGCGTTCGACCAGATCCCGACAAGGTTGCTGCCGTGCTTCGCTTCCCTCGCCCCGTAAATCAAAAACAATTAAGAAGCTTCTTGGGCCTGGCATCCTACTTCCGCCGCTTCATCAGTCATTTTGCTGCCATGGCGTCGCCGCTGCACAAGTTGCTGACGTCGGGCACTGCTCTCACTTGGATAGACGACTGCGAGCTTTCTTTCCAAGCCCTCAAGCAAGCCTTGCCGTCCGACCCTGTCCTGTGTCACTTCGATGAGAATGCACCAACTTGTTTGCACACCGACGCTAGTGGCCATGGGATCGGTGCTGTCCTTCTACAGCGTGATACCACGACACGAGAGAGAGTCGTTGCTTATGCCAGTCGCGCATTAACGGCTGCCGAAGAGAACTACTCGATAACAGAGCAGGAATGCCTCGCAGTAGTTTGGGCCATACAAAAGTTTCGACCATATCTTTATGGACGCCACTTCACAGTCATAACCGACCACCATGCCTGATGCTGGTTGTCGTCAATGAAAAATTTGTCTGGACGCATTGATCGCTGGGTGGTCCGATTACAAGAGTACGATTTTGACATTGTCTACAAGTCTGTGAAAAAGCATCAAGATGCCGACGCTTTGTCTCGCTCCCCTCAGCCACTATTATCTTCGAGCACGTCTCTCCATTGCTCGCCACTTGGTCATGAGACCAAGTCTCCACTTACGTCATTACCTCTAGCGGTTACTGAGACGCCATCTTCTAATCGCGGAACTCAGTTCGCCTCGTGTCAACGTTCTGATCCTTACTGCAGCAGCATCATCCAACGCCTGCGCGGTACTATTTCTGCACCAAATGCCCGATTACGTCGACAACTGCGACTATTTAACCTCGACAACGATGTGCTGCACCGCTACATTTACACCAACGACGGCCACCGCTGGGTACCTGTTGTTCCACGTTCGATGCGCACACAAATCCTTGATGCCTTTCACGACGACCCATCTGCTGGCCACTTGGGTTTCCACAAAACATACCACCGCGTTAGGAGCCGTTTCTTTTGGCCGGGCGTGTCTACCTTTGTGGCCAAGTACGTGGCTTCTTGCGTCCAGTGTCAACGGCGGAAACGACCGACTTCACCACCTGCTGGCCTCTTACAGCCCATCCCATGTCCCGAGACACCTTTTGCCATCGTTGGAATTGACCTGGTTGGACCTCTGCCCATAACGCCAGCAGGTCATCGATGGATCGCGACAGCTGTCGACCACCTCACACGGTACGCAGAGACCGCACCTCTACGCTCTAGTTCGGCCTCAGACGCTGCCGGCTTCTTTCTGGATGCCATTGTGCTGCGTCATGGTGCACCTCGTGTACCGTTGAGTGATCGCGGCAATACTTTCATGTCACAAATGATCGAAGAAGTACTCAGACCTTGCGGCACAATTCATAAGAATACATCCGCATACCACCCTCAAACAAATGGCTTAACAGAGCGATTTCATCGCAGGCTAACAGCTATGATATCAAAGTATATCGGGCCAAGCCACGACAACTGGGACAAGCTTTTACCGTTTGTGACGCTTGCTCACAACACTGCTATCCAACGAACTACAGGGTACTCACCTTTCTACCTAGTTTACGACCGTTCGCCGGCATTCACCATCGACTCAGCTTTCTTAACTGCCCCAATTAACGCCTAGGCCAGTATACCAGAACAGTTCGTCTCGCGACTTAACGAATGTCGTGACCGTGCTCGCTTCAACACAGAAGTTAGTCAACTAGACCGCAAGCAACGTTAAGACATCTCTCGTCGAGACGTCTCCTTTCGCCCTGGAGATGAAGTGCTCCTTTGGACGCCCATTCGTACACCTGGCTTGTGGGAGAAGTTTGAATCGCGCTTTCTTGACCCCAACATTATTAATGAACAAACATCCCCAGTGAACTATCGCGTTACTCCCATCGAGGTTTCTTCCGACCATCGTTATCGTGGTTCGGAGATTGTTCACGTTTCGTGTCTCAAACGATTCGTTCGGCGTCTCCCTCCTGGCTAGGTCGCGGCCTGGCTGGCCGCTTACGCGCACGGGGAAATTAGTGTGAGCATTATTCATACGTTTCGTATTCTCATCTGTACATACTCATCATCACCGTTTTGGGGCCTGGTAGCGGGGTTCTCGCTCGAGAGAATAAATGAGAGTCTGACTGCCTAAACCTTGTCTCACAATATATATATATATATATATATATATATATATATATATATATATTTATATATTTATATATATTGTGGCACACATGCGTCAGGAAAACGAAGACCGGTGCACTTGCTTGCGGTTCCGAGTGGCACAAGAGAGGGAGGACGAAGTTGAGTTCTTCAACCGGTTGACCGCTATTGAGCTCACCTTCGGCTCACCTTCGAAATAAACGGCCTCTTCCAGCCGTAATGGTGATAAACAGTCTCATTCGCGCGTAGCAGAATGGTGGAGCTGCTGGGTAAGAGCTCACAACAATGGAACCATCATAGCTGCAGCTTCGTCAAAGCTGCAGCCTCCCGCCTTCTGCCGTGACCATCTTTGACATGCCTGAAGAAGGAGCCGCTCCGAGGGCAGCGACTAGTAGCCCGCTGCAGTACTACTGAGTTCTACCCACCTTCCGAGGAAAAGCGGGAAAAGATGCCGAGGAGTCGCTCGTCCACTACAAACGAGTGAGCAAGTCCAACGGGTGGGATGCAACCACTCAGCTCAACTATGTGGTGTTCTTCCTGACTGATACCGCACTCGTATGGTACGAGAACCACGAGGACGCGCTTACGACGTGAGAACGTTTTTTTATGAGTTAAAGGCGTGTAATGGGGATTCAGCCTCCAAAAAGAAGCGTGCTGAGCAGACACTGTCTCAACGGGCACAGCTACCAGGTGAGACATGCCCCACATATATTGAAGAAGTGCTAAAGCTGTACAAGGTGGACAGTGGTCGCATGTCGGAAGAAGATAAAGTCGGACATTTGCTGAAAGGAGTGACTGATTATGTGTGTAATTTTCTAATTGGAAAGGAAAGCCTCATTCTGTGTCCGACGTCATTCGGCATTGCAGAACTTTTGAAATGCTCAAGATGCGTCGGATTACGCCAAAGTTTGGTCGGTTGGCGAACGTTACGACGGTTGCCTGTGTGGACATGAGCCCTTTCGTTTACCTCCCCTCGACCATCCTACAGATTCTCCGCGAGCAATTTTTCGGCCGTGAAGAAACGTCGCGTTCAGCAGCTGATCTGCATGGTGTGCACACGTCACGTGAGGCTATGACGACGCCTTATTCGGCCTCTTCGCAATCGATGGTTAACGCAACGGCCGTAGATTGCAGCGTAGCCCCACAATCTAAGATAAAAACACGCCCTTCGATTCCGCGCTGTGACCAACGCGCTCAGCGCACGCCGTCTCGATGCCCGATGCATCGTCGTGACACACGCCACCAACTAACCCACTACATAAGGGAAAATGATAACATCCGGTTCATCGAAGAACAACCAAGCTTTGGACCTCTCCCGGTGTGTTTTCTTGCGGTGTCGCGGGTCATATATCGCGCTTTTGCAACCAGCGTATGGCCACGTGGTATGGCCAGCCCTCAGAGTTTTCACCGCCCTCCGAACCATCCGTGCATGGTGTCCAGTGGCCACCACACGTATCATCTGGCGACGACTACTGGCCGAGCCGCTCCCGGAATCGGTCCTTGGCATCTGACAGGAGTTTGACACCCCCATCGCAACGTCTTGCTTTCCGTTCTCCCTCACCACTGCGTCGCACAACGTCCCCTTCGTCACCGGAAAATTAGCTAGCGCGGCCGATGAAGGTGAGGTCACTAGCGATGTGCTACTAACTGAAATACCTCCTGCGTTCATACTTTAAAACAAAGTGTGAGTTTTTGTGTATAATGTACTTGTGGTGGCTATGGTGGACACAGGCGCAAGAATTTCGGTCAGGAGTGTGTCTAATATTAAAGACGTGTTCGCGTGAAAGGTTTTGTTTAAATGAAATAAGCTTAAAATTTGTGTGGAGTGAGTCGCGAGCCACTGCGATCTATTGATGTGTGTAGTGCTGACGTGTTTTTGGGAGGCCATGTTATTACAACAGAGTTTGACATTATTCCGTGGTGGACCCATGATGCTATTCGCAGCATGGACTTCTTGCGGGAATATGGTGCCACTGTCGACTGCCGCACGGGAAGGTATTCATTCGTGGTATGATGCCTTCAGGACTACTGTAAAAGCCTGTAGATCACGGAACTACACTGTGTGTTTGTGGCGATACGGTCAAACCTACATCATCTACCGTTCGTCTTCTCGTTGTGTGTTGCGGCGCCGATTCTGACAGCTTCGGTGCTACCGTACACCCTATGCACATTAACTATGTGAAGAAGATTGTGTTGGTTCCACATTGTGTGGTGTCGATCAAAGGCGAACACGCTGGGTTATTGACCGTAAACTGTTCTAAGGAGCCCGTGATATTACCAGATGGCTTGAAATTAGCTTTCGTCAGGGGACACGCGTCATTATCGGTGGCTGAACTTACAGATGTGCCGTAAGAACCTGATGGCCACAGTTCGCCAAGGTCTTTTTGTGAATGGTGACAAAAGGGCCCTTGGTAGTGAGTATAGGTGTGCTTTTGAAGCACGTTACGTTATTCGACTTTGCGCAGGAGGACAAAATACCTTAAATTCCCGCGGCTCGAACACGCCATGCCATCAACACGGGTTCGGCAAATTCGATTGCACAAAAGCCATATCGCCTTTCACCGTCAGAGCGCCAGATTGGCAACGAACAAGCGCACGAAATGATGAAAAAGGCAGTCATACAAGAGTCAGCGAATCCATGGGTAGCTCCAGTGATTGTTCTTAAAAAGATAGATGGATCTTGGAGATATTGCGTCGGCTATCACCGATGGAATGCTTTAATAAAAAAATTGGCCGCCATCCCGCCCTGCGAATGTGAATGTCCAGTGAAGCTGTATCAAATACCACACATGGTCGAGAATTGTATTCGTGCTGTGCTTCTGGTGCCTGTAATTTCCGTGGTCTGCCCACGGCTGTCTGAAAATGAACCCAACGAGTTGCTAGACTGGTATACATTATATATATATATATGAAACCGGATGACGTCACTAAGTATATATATATATATATATATAGGAACTTGTAGGTTGACGGACGTACGATAAACACAATACTTGAATTTATAAATTTCGGCTGGGATGCGGCCTTCGTCAGGGAATACATGAAATGATAAGGCGTAGCGCTTAAATACCTACATTGCATTTGGGGGGGGGGGGGGGGGGGAGCACGTCACATTGTTGCTGTAAGGTACATGAGCCCGTGTCGAATCAGCATCGCACAAGTCAAACGTGATTTAAAAACTTCTACCCCACGGCATGTTTGTAAGAGCAGGTTTGTACAGGTTCGCAGAGCAGCAAATGTATCCCACCATATACACACGAAGATCAGGGTGTACAACAAGATGACACATAACTTTAATAAAAAAAAAGCATGGGCGAACAACAAACAGCCCTCACAAGCGACAGCTTTTTACTGTAGGGTACTTGCACCGTGACGAATCATCATTCAAGCATGCTGATAATCCACCACGGGATGATCGCAGCGACAGGTTCGTAGAGCAACAAATGCAACAAAGGAGGGGTTTACAAAAGTGTTTTGCAACAAAGGTGTGTACACAAGTTCTAAGAAAAATGAGACAGCAATAAATCCTTAATATCACTCTTCCAAGGTTACATATAATAGAGTGACATATCAGTAAATATAAAAATGAGCAGTTTCTTCTGATGACGATAGGATTATGAATCTCTATTTGGGGGACAAAGAGGTTAAAGTGCCCTGATTTTCGTTAATCCTTGCGGCCACGGCACGAAATATATGGATTAGGAATGAATTGCGCACCTCCCTTTCGTGGTGCGATTTGAAACCAGATTCAAGTATGCTGGCCCTTAACTTGTCAAAGCAGTGGCCCTGGATAGAGACATGCTTGGATAGCGGAATATTAGGAACGCTCACAACATGCCATCTATGATTGCTAAAACGCAATATAAAGGCTGTTTATGTTTGTTCAGTGTATTGCAGCTTGCACCTTGAGCATTCTACTAAATAGATAACATTTGTTGTGTCGCAGTCGGAAGTTCCCTTTTATTATAAGGCTAAAGCTTGACGCGCTGCTCATAACACTCCACGAAATTGTCACGTAAGCGCAAACTTTGCACCATGACTTCTTGCAAGGATGACAGCCTATGTGAATTGGTTTTGTTATCTTAGATGACGTTAGCATGTCGCGTAAATTTTTTCATGGTCAGTAAACAGTGCGTGGCGGCTCCGGAAATACGTCTCTGGCGCGATTACTCTGCATGAGTATGTTATGATGCTTTTTTAGGATGACATTAACGTTTGGATTCGATGCATAATGCAGAAGACCACATGACAAGAAGCTCCCATTCGGCGGAAATACGGGTAATGTTAGGTATAACTATGAACTTTTATTATATTTACTGAAGGCTCGCGTGGCTCCTTTTTCTTCCTGCGTAACACTAGGCGCTTAGCTTACCCGATGTCCTTAATTGACTAAGCAAGGTACCTTGCACTTGGTGGAAGAACAGAGAAGGACGTGGGCGATTTGTCGGCGTTGTAGAGAGTGTCTGAATTTAATGCGAGTTTTTCAGTAAATAATGAATCGAGGGCAGCTGAACACTAAAGTTGTATAACACGAATGCCACAGCACTTAGGCAGCTCATGTTTTGGATCCTTTGTTGAACTTAGTCTTTTTGGCTAAGCCCATTATTAACATGCTGCACAAGAATATCGGCTTCATTTTTTTAATGTTTGCCATAAGTGGTCGGCTCCGCCCCGCAACGTTGATGCTTGTTGGGAGGTGTTACTTAAGATACGTTGTGTTCAAAGGAAAGACATAGCCGCAGAAAATAATATCTAGGTACCTGTTTGGGGTAGAGAGTGTGAAGAGTTGAGGTACGTCGGTAGATTACAAATGTGAAATGCTACAAGCGCTAATCACAGCGTAAGCTTGGTTTGCGTGTAGCCACGATAAAACATAACACACTGTAGCACAGAATACAGCCTTAAGATTCTCTCACCAGCCCCGTAAACTGTTTTGCGTAAACTGGAATATATTTCTACACTCCTAGTTAGGTCATACTAGAATTTCTTATAACTGACTACTCCAATTTTTTTATTTCTTTTCGACCGAAAGACAACATCACGCTGTTCATTTATGTCCGCCAAAGCTGAATGGAAGTCTCTTGTAGTAGTACACCATAATCTGATAATTCAGAATATGGCATATATACGTAGCGTATTCGTTTCCTGAAAAAAAGAAATAAGAGCAGCAAGAGGCAACAAGGGCTTTTTTTTACCAGATCGAACATATGGGGACGTATTCGGGCACTACCTTTCGCGAATGCATTGCATAACAAGTTGCACAATAAAAAAATTTCAATGTCTTGCCAATAAAATTAGTGTACTAAGTAAGTTCCAGGCGGAAATGGTATTTGATACTGTTACAAATGTTATTTGTAAAGAGCTTTCCAGGGAGCATTCTACTCCACTATTTTTCAAAGGCGTTTTTAATAACACATAACGGAGCAGAGATTAGATGCGAGTCGTTCGCAAAGCTTTACAAACATCAGTAGGCATTGTTTTTCCACGGCTTTGTGCTTTACGGGAGTCCTAAGCCAATTTCTCGTTGTCGTAATGAGCCCCGTGCGTTTATCTAGTCAACATATATTTTCTAGGCGCATGACCCCATACCGGTTCCAGTCCTGCGCGTTCTCGGTTTGATGGCAACCCTACATTCTTCGCGTTGCTTTGTTGATTTGATGTGTTGCATCGCCTATGGTGATGTGCGGCTCATGGTGGGACGTGTCAACGGGTAACAAAAATATCTTGCTTCGTCTTCCTTGGCTTATTTCGGTATAATAGGTGCGCAAATTTCACTTCAATAGCTGATTTGTTGTCTGGTGTAGGACGGTTTACCATCTAGCACACCGCATCTTCACATCTTCACACGCATGGAGTTCGCCTATTTGTAATCTCCAACAGTAGTGAAAGGCCCAAAACAGCTGCCCCCTTGCGACATCACGGGCGACAAAAAGTGGAATGGTGTGTATTGCAAGGTAGAAAAAATTTTCCTTGTGTTTATCTTGTATTGAACAATCCATCATCTGTTTTGACGCCTGTGATAAGAAACAACTGGTGGGGAAACCGCCACGCACATGAAGTCAACCAACACGCACATGGTTCCAAAGCATTTGCTGCGCGTGACCACAATGACATGACATCACATTACAAGATTTTAACAATTTTCACAAGTTTCTGCTAATTATTCTGCTTAATGCTTGGTTATTCCTATCTTTTACATTATTCTGAATTAGGGTGGGTAATTTTGAAACGGTTTTGATCAATTCTGCACTTGTTTTGACCCTGTTTTTGCGCGTGACCACGACGACATGAAATCACATTACACACCGACAGCACGGGCCTGTAAAGTGCTTTGCACTTAATATTTTAGTCAGGAAATATCATAGATACACAGCTTCTTTAAGAGATATGCTGAGTCAACACAGAGGATGTCTGCTGTATCTTCTAAGACATAGACGTAATGAACACCTGTTAGATGCTTGTCAATAGAACTTACACAAGCCCATGCTCTATACAACTCTTAGAATGTAAAACTATGAACTGGAGCATAACTGCGAGTCGGCCTAGTTGGAACAGATTCATTTTTAAAACTTTTTGTGCGCAAACAAACAGGGACGAAGAAAAGTAGTAACATAAGGACTAGCACTTTCTAACAACTTGTCAACAACGAGAGCTTTCCAACAGTTGTTCGAAAGCGCTCGTCCTTGTGTTACTCCATTTCTTCTTCCCCGTTTGTATCCACACAAAAAGTTTTAAAAACTAAAACTATTGCATAAATTGTCTGTGCACTTCACAATTATCTCCGAAGTATAAATTATATACCAAAATGTAACATTTCCCGGGAATGGGCAGTATTCGAGTATTGGTACAACGAGCAGTGAAGTTCTCGTTGTTGCTCAAGATTGCTGCAATGGCCTCTCTGGGTGGCTGAAAACGTTACAACTGCATAATTTCACATGTCGCAATAGCAGTCATGGTTTCTCTTTGAACGCGCAACAATATTTCACTGATGCTGTCAGCAGCGTCGTTGCTTTGTAAAAAAATCGTGTAATTTGCCAAATTGCGGCTAACGTGACTGCGCGCATCAACAAAGCTCTCCCACACCGCTGTGGGAGAGCTTTGTTGTCTTCGAGTATCTGATAGCCCAGCTTATGCAATCAGACGTTCATGCGCCTTCGGGCTTATTTTTATTGTAAAGGCTCAACAAAGTTGTCATCGCTGAGCCTATTTACCTTCCTCTATTAGCGGTTTTCTGCGGTATTCTTTACCCTAATTACGTTAACGAGTATCCAGTTTGTGTGGAGTACACTGGCGGTCAATTTGCGCTTTATGGCTCCCTGCTACACTTCGCGACCTGATGTGCATGGTGGTAGAATATTGGCGCAATACCGTAATTTATATTGTTCAAGTTCATCAAACCTTATTGTAATGACCTCGCCATCAAGAGAAGATGAGCCATGAAAATCTGACAGCCTAAAACTTACCACTGCATCTATTCATGCACTCAAGACAACTTCCAAAGTTGTTAGCATTGCCACCCCAATCACTGTACAGAAATGGACGACAATGGTCTACTTTGGAGTCATATGACCAGGCGAAGAAGCGGCCGATGCCATGTCCTTGAACTTGATCCAAGCTACACAGCGGTTTCTCTGGAATTCCACCTGAGAGGAAGTAGAAGCCATAGTTGAGTAAATTTGAAATTGTCCTCATAACGGAGCTAGCGCCTTCATTGAGGAGAGGCATAGATCGGCACACGGTAAATAAAAAGAAATCTGGACAACGCACAGGGCAACGCACGCGTAATTTCGCTCCATCGGAGGTTTCATGGGTTCGCGCCGCGAATACAGGTGTCCAAGGTGTTGGGAGCATGTATCCCGTCTTTCCGTGTGGATATGTGTAGAGTGGCTTAAGGCAAATATGCAAAACTACAGACAACGTATACCTATCACACATTTTGAATCGACAATGATATATTGTGTCATTGATTATTTTTGAAGCAAAATTACATGTACTTTGTTTGATCCCTTAGCTTTTGTACTAAGGGGTCGGAAGGCTGCGTGTATTAGCTTGCTGTGTGATAAAATATTTCCAAATAATACTTCGTGATCTTGCATTCAAACAGTTGGAGAACCGGTAATAGTGATTTTATCATGAATGCATTACGTAAATAAGGGCTTGCCTTCGGCTTCCGTAATTCAATATTTGAAAATAAAATAAAAGTACATAATGTTGGAAACTCTAAAGCTGACACAAACACCAACCAGAAAACAAGAATTACACCATGAAATAAAAAAAATAGTAACAACTAACACTGTCCACAGAGAAAAATGCAATG
Organism: Dermacentor silvarum; assembly: GCF_013339745.2. Lineage (NCBI taxonomy): Eukaryota > Metazoa > Arthropoda > Arachnida > Ixodida > Ixodidae > Dermacentor > Dermacentor silvarum. The sequence goes on from NC_051160.1 coordinate 187,700,318, forward strand.
CGCTACAGGCTAGTCACTGATGCCAATGCGGCCAAGTGGAGGCGGATGTTTGTCACCTCTTCGTATATGACGGACGACATGATACTGCCCCACAAGTGCTTAAGGTTGATTTAAACTTGTTCAATCGTTGGTTATTCACCCAGAATGACCTGGGTGAATGAAAGGCTCTGTTCTTGAGGCCAACAGTGTTTTAACAATATATAGCGCTTCCTGCATGGGACATATCGAGTGTTACATGATCTTACGTCGATGATAAAACATCAGAACCAATCGTATTGATTTGTGATCAATAATTCACCAAATTAAACCTCTAAACAATACAGAGGTTTGACAGGAACTTTAGAGATTCGTGTCATAAACAACGGGCAAGGAACAGAAGTGTAAGCTGATGGAGTTGGAAATGTTTTAAAGAATTCGTCATTACAGGTACAAGGACCAAGTGCGCGCTGTAGGTTTTCCGGCAAAGAACAAGACATTTCCAATATTCCAGGATGAACATAAGTGCGCGACAAATTATTTTAAAACGAGTGTATTAAAAACTCCATGTACACTTACTTTCCTCAGTACCAGATATTTATTTATAAAGTTATTCACAAAACTTGAAGAACCCTGTACTGAAAGTCTTACATGAGGGATATGTTAATGGACACTTGGCACCTAAATGTAATGCCGTATTTTATTTTGGGAAATAATCAGAAAAAATTCCATGCTTATACAGATACCATGCGGAGAGAATGCGTGGATTGTGTACTCACGTAAGCACCATCGCTGACACTGTCTTTCGGAAGAAAACCTGTTCAGGTTCCCATTGCATCCACCGAAGGTGAAGGCTTTGCAAAAACGACTGTGGGAATCGAAATACCATGAGGTAAACGGGCCTCCCCCGCATATCTTGCCAGGCGCTTTCGGCCTCAAGCAGTATCTGGGCGTTGTGTGATTTTCCGCTAGAGGCGTAAATTGCATTGAAGAGCAGATGAAGCAGTCATTTGAAAAACTGTTACCACAAACATGCAAAAATGCACGTGTGTTTCCTGTCCTACGTGTTTTCACCTTAAAATTTATTAAATGCTTTAGCACAAGAAAACGTTCATCGCGACATCATAATAGCTACAGCATGCGCAGTCAATTTCTACGTAAAAGTACTTTAAAGGATAACCAGAGCTTCAAATCTGTATTTATTGCTGCAAAATGTGCAGATTGCTGCATCAAATGTTGTTTTAAAGACATCACCTTTATTTCACTAGTTCGCTCATGAAATTGCCAATAAACTGACACCAAATTGCATATGCTTTGTGTTTTGATGACAGCTACCAATAAATCTAAAAATAGATTCTATGTGCGCTTGTCTGTAGATTGTTCTGCTGAAGTGGCTTACTCTTTTCTTGCATCTGTAAATGCTTTTAATTTCCGACATATTATCCATCTTCCTACATATTGACATGGGGCATAGAATGACTTGCTTAGTTAAAATAAAAACACCATGTTGCATTTGCTACGACACATTTCATAGAGATGACTAATGGCGGGTTCAATATTTGATGTTACGACAAAGCTTTGCCAAGAAAAGAATGAACATGTGAGAATTTTTCAGTGTAATAAATTGAAATTAGAGTATCAGTAGTAGTGTTCTGGTGTCTACATGTCTTCCTTTCAACTTTCCTTTTCCTTTGAAATGGGTTGTGTAAAAATCAATTACGTTGTTGTTACGCAGCCGTGTTGCATTGCAGCCGTGAACATGGTATACCGTCTGCCAATAATGCAGACGGTATACCATGTTCCAAAGAACCTTGGGGGATCACAGTACTGATGCACTTATTAAGCATTTCGTAAAAACTGGTTCTGTGAATTCGCGCTCGAAATATTCAGCGTACGAAAAGCAAGCGTGTCAGCGAGGCCATTCCAAATAAGAAACCATATTTAAATAACAAACTTATAACATGTCCTCTTTTAACATTCACGGTGATTGCTTCGATAATTTTGCATTTTCTTTGACCTAGACTGTTGCTGACAGTAGGCATGTCCCTTTCATCAACACGTATGAATTCCTAATTTGACACGTTTATATTTAACATCTGTTGACTAAATGACATGTGCAACCCTGAACTTTCAAGCATACTCAATGTTGAACCTGTAGTGAATATGTTTACCATTTGTGAGGAGTACACAGTAGAGAAGTGAACATTAATTGTGGACTGACCAATGATCCAACGACCACTAGGGCTGCACGCTATTTTTTTTTTGGTTGTGTCACACACGCGGGATTCGCTGTAGAGCATACGCCACAGTGCACTAATGTGGTACAAGCACAAGTCCACACACATAGTCCTATGCCTGTCTCTGTCACTCTTAAGCCAACTCATGTCTTCATAATTTGTTCAGAAGCACACGTGCAAGCAGTACAATAGCTCACTTCTTAAGCCAGGAGGCTCAGGTGAAATTGCTAAGTTTGCACGTTGAAGAAGTAATGGACAGTTATTTCCTGTCAGATAACACTAATTCTAGCAGAAAACACAAAGCAAGAAACCTTCAAAGCATGCTACGCGCGAGTTTAAGGGAATACATAGGCTGCTTCATGCAGCCGCGTCATTCATTCATATATGAGGGCTCGTTCACTGCCACATGCAGCCCCTTGGCTTTAAGTACATCTTCTGGATAAAACGCGCATGTAAAGCTGACCGCCTTTTTCTGAGCAAAGAAACGTCACTTTAAGGCTTGTAAGCTTGTCGATCTTGTCAAATGATGTAGTTTCAGTCAAAGAAGACAATGGGATTTATATAGCTCGTATAATATTTTCTTGATAGCGGGCTAATAGAAGACAATGGGATAAATTGCCGTTTAATTTTGTTATCATTCGTCTTCATTTTTGCACAGTGCTCCCTGTATACCCTGTTATACGCTGCTCAACATTTATTCACTATGGTGAACCTATGCTCCAGTTTACACGCTTTATGTCCGTCTAGCAATATTATAAAATGAGTGTACAGTAATCCGAATATTTATAAAAACATGCCCAAATTCTCACAAAGACTTCTGCCGTTCCAACACTAAGTCTTGACAACATTGTGTGGTCCGTTGTAGGCACTTCCACGCTGCGAATAATTCTCATTGTCGCACCTCATGAATTTGTGAGAGAGTTTCCATTTATAATAACAGTCAATAAACTAAGTCTGTAATGACAACATATAACTTTTGTGTAGCATGCAAACTTACCAAAAACGTTGAAGACAGTCGCGGCGACAACTAATAATTCAATTGTATCCTTCATTCTTAATATCCCACTTTATATAATGATAGCACGGAGCTTTCGATAATACTTTTCAGCACTTTTCTCATTCACTGCAACCATGTGGTGTCAATTCTGCATCGACAAAAACCCCAGGCAATGATATTCCGTACGTTGGTCTTAGACATCTGTGTGCGTGAAAATTAGCATACACTCTCGGTAAAACAATTCCATTTCTTGTCAAAAGAAACCCAATCTTATAACTTCTAAACAAGTCCACGATGCGTACCGGTAAACTGCACCACTTCCAAGTTACTTATACTCATCTATTACCTTGTAACGCCAACCATAGCACAAAAGAAATAAAATGTAGTTTAAAATACATGATATTTTGTTTTTGCAGTCCGCCATATATACTCGTATTTCGGCACTCTTGAGTTGAAGACAATTGTCATTTAATGTATTTTCCCCCATCATTAACACGCGTACAAAAGACAGCCCGATTACTGGTATTCTGGCTTCTGTTAATGAAAATAGGAACCTAATTATGCCAGGTGGTGTATATCTACCTAGCCTACTTCCTTGGGTCTCCAATTTAAGAAAAAAAAAACTATTGAAAATTCGGCCTGTTTCTGGGCGGAATACCAGCAACGTCACACGGGTTGCTCAAAGACGGCTGGCAGATGCTTTACAATAGCCCCTGGAATGTCTTTGCTGACAGCGGGATTAATTATCAGCGTTAGCACACAACGGTCCTACCACAGGGGAATGACAGTAGCCTCGCATTAGGAGGAGGGCTTCATGGGGAACATTACCAGTCTTTGCCATATGGATGTGAGTTAAAGCTGAAAATTACGCCTCCAATTGGAACCTCCGGCTCTGTATACAACCAGAAAAAAAGAAAAGCGGTAGGTGTGGGAAGTAATCGTGAGATATAAACATTTCCTTTGCACTGCGGTTTTGTCTTCTGCTTCCATGAGGTGCCATCAGATAACGGTTGCCTCTCTTTCCAGAGCACATGTTGACTAGTCTAGATGGTTTACAGACCAGTTTTACGGCGATTTCATTTCCAACCCCATGTTTGATCATGTAGACAAGTCCATTACTTCCCTCAGCTGCCTCCGTTGCCTCCACGTTTACAATAGATGTGCTTGGTACTAGTACGGGTTAGCAAACATCTGTTACGGCAGATATCGTAGGCGGAGATTGGGTGGACTGCACCAATCTTTAGCCACAGCTTCATAGGACATGTAGGCGCTTTCGGAGTTTGTTACCGATGGCCAAAACATCACAAGCAGCGTATACGGTGCAGGCTTTAAAAGCGAGGCTACAAATATATTCCGAGCTATCATAACTTTCCGCTGAAGAAATAAATCAGGATCTGTGTGTTTTTGACGTCAATCTTTATTTGGCAAACACTTTGAAGCAGTGGCTTGTTATGTTTCTGAGTCAGTAAAGTTCCTCGGTGTGGTCACTATTGGATTGTTTATTATCTGCCTAATCGCACTCTAACGTGCGCAGTTATGATAGATCTGATCTTGCTGCACACGAGGCTTGAAGCGTAGATGTTCTGCACTTTGTAATCGCTTGTAGCCCTCAGGAATAACCGACGGCTACAGGATCACTGGGCTAAGTTCTCGGAATGAGCCCTCAAGATTAACTCAGTGATAAACAATGGGGCCGCACGTTTCAGCTTCTCTGGTTAACCATCTTCACGAAGTGGAAGAGTGGACGAATTTTTTTCGCATTAGGTGCTTATAATGCTTAATTAATGCATCCACAGAAGTAGTGCCCTCTGCAAAAGTTGAACAAGGTAACATTGGTGCAGTTGGCCCGTAGAAGACGTTTCCATTGAATATTTGCGATCACTTCATATGCGTTCACAACTGCAATGACGTTACTTGGGGTGAAATCAGCGAATTGTTTTGTTGGTATGTGAAATTTACTATTTGCAAGGAACCTTCGGTAATATTATGCCCAACATAACGATTGACTGGAGTGAATTATTATGAACAATTCTAGCTTAAGAACGTTATCGTAATTACTGGCATTGATTTTAATGCTGCCATCTGTTTCTAGAAAATTGATATTTCGTGGGCAATATATTGAATTCAGTATTAAGCGCACTCTCTTGAAACCCTAAAATTCTCGAAACGTTGCCGCAGTGAGCGCAATTCGAGTGACTACTATTCTACAGAATGCAGCGGAATGCTGGAAGTCTTTGCTACATTTATTCAAGTAAGTTCCAAGTAGGAATAAAGAGGTTTGAACATAGTACGAGTGTAATGTCCACAATGCTACACGCTTCTTCTTACATATTTTAAATGTGCTGCTGCCGTTTCAAACCGCAGATTGTGCTTTGTTTAGGCAGGGGCTTTATTAGATTAGTGATGAACGCTTAAGCTTCATCCGGTTTCGTTAGTACAGTTTGCTGCCCATGCATTAGTCCTCCTGCTGCCTTAAGCAGCAGGAATATTCCCGCTATTATACCATTGTCCGCAAGCGCCGGTACCAGGAACGATAACTAGCTGTTGATCATGACACATTGACCACGACATACGGTATGCCGCGAGGCGACGTATCATTTGATAACATGCGTTAGTACAGCGCTGTGAGCAGGACATGAGGTCTTCTCATTCAGCGCGGTAATGTTAAAGTTTATTCGCTAGCATCGAAATTCAGAAACAAGTGCAGGCGCCCGTTACAGATTTGGAGCAGTCTACCTGGCCACAGCGCCGCTAGTTTGCTTTGCCACTGTGGGCACACAGCTAACTTCTGTTACAAATGGTTCGATTTGTTTCGAAGTCATGCATCTAGAGTAACACAAGCAACATCGGTCAAAAAAAAAAAAAAAACGCTCGCTCAGTCTCGGAAACCTGCTGGAAGAAACTCAACTTTTTCTTATTGGTTCTTATTTACTTCTCATGTTTCACCGAGTTTGCGAATTCCCACGAACGGTGGGCGTGTCCTGCGTTCGCAAGTTTGGACCCCACCAGGAACACGGCGTACTGCGAGCATGATACGCAGACTAGGGATCCACTAGAAAGGTATAGCCCGATTTACAAACGTAACTCTTGTTTGTTTTTATCCCAAGACTCAGTGACAAGGTAACTTAACAATTCTTAAGCTCGTTCTGTAATTGCACATTATCCGTATTAATTTTCTGAAGCCACGCCAGACGTTACTGCCTATAAATTGTGGGATGCTATGCAGTGTACTGCAAACCGAGTCCCAATGCGGAGTTGTTTAAATGAAGGTCAAAAACAGTCATGTATCGTACCTGCACCAGTGGAGCAAGAACCGGAAGAAGTGTGAACTTTTCAGAGACCCGCAACGCACAACACCTTCCTTTTTAACATACGGATCACTCGAAAGGATATTTGTCTTTAAAAATGGGCTCCAATCCACGTTGTGAAGGTGGGTGGCCAGAAACGCTGAAGTGTCTGCTGATCCGATAGATCAGTGTGACGTAGCCTTGAACTGGGTTTTGCCGAGCCTGAGCACGACGCCGTTGTGCATATGACGTTGCTGTTCCCGTCGCCTCTCATCGTGTTCAAGTTACTCTTCGGGAGTCCTAACTGTGCGTGGATTTTCCGTATGGAAATTCGATCTTTTATGCAAGCACAGTCGCCGATCGGTCTTTGTCGCACGGAAAGGGCCACAAAATTTGCTGAATTATCGAGAAACCGCAAAAAAACTAAGTTGAATGAGAAAGCAGTTCATTTTGTTGAATTTGAGAGTCGGCGATAATTGATATGGTTTCATGCCACGTTGATGATATCTTCACATTGGCGGTACGAATTAAGCGAAGCCAGCCACGCTTTCGCATACACTCCAACTTCGCAGCTGATGCGCCACCAGCACCAGGACGACGCTATCATGAAAAGCGCCGGCAGTGGGGAGTGGATGTTTCGTCTGCCTCTCGCTTCAACAGGTCACGGAAATTTGAGATTACGCAACCTCCAATACTAAATGCGTGGCAAGACAGCACACATGATGCCATGGCATCTCGGCACGCCCACTCTCTGCACATGTGGCAGATTATCTCTAAAGCAGGGTGCGCGACTGCGTAGACGCTCAGCCGTGCTTACAGCCATGCGCAGCCACGGGCGAGACGGGCGCCAACTTACCCCTACTCTGCCGCTTCGCGCGCGCTTGATCGCGTTACAGCGAGCTCACTCCCCTCCCTCTATTTCCCTTTGCTCACGTGGGAAGGTGGCACTCATGAAGGCGCCATCCTTTTAAATGCGGAAGCATTTCTATGCTTACCCAACGGAAAAAGTTACACCATCTTCCCGAGGGGAACCATGGGCTGATTCGGAGCATCGCGGTCGTTATAACGGCGTTCACGCGTCGCGTGCACCATCGGGAGCAGCCTCTCGTTGTTGACGTTTACACGCAGCTTCCCGTTCTCGAACTTCGGGTTCCGCCGCTCGCTTCGTACGCTTACGTTGAACATCACGGTCCCGAGCCTTAGGTTCTGCTGCTCGACGTTCTCGATCCGACGCTGCTTCACGTTGCCGAAGCTCAGGATCCGCTGCTGGACGTTCACGAACCAACGCCGCTTCACGTTCTCGTAGGTCGGGTTCCGCCGCTCGCTTCGTACGTTTACGTTGAACTTCACGGTTCCGAACCTCAGGTTCTGCTGCTCGACGTTCACGAACCAACGCGGCTTCCCGTTCTCGAAGCTCAGGATCCGCTGCTCGACGTTCACGAACCAACGCAGCTTCCCGTTCTCGAAGCTCAGGATCCGCTGCTCGACGCTGACGTTTCGAAGCGGCTTCGCGTTGGCGAACTGAATCTGGATCCGCTGCGCGTCGCCGACGTTTACGTTCTGCGTCGCGAGCTCTTCTCTGCGCAGCCTTGTCTTCACAGGTGCTCGCGGTTCTGTTAATGAAATGGCTGCTGCTGTTTGAAGATGTGCCAGAAAGTTTGTTGACAGATTCGTTGGCGTCCATTCAGCGCATGGGAAGGCGCAGCGTGACTATATATAAACCGAAGCAGCAACTGAGGCAGCGGCGCATGCACCGGGTTTATATAAGCAGCTGGCGCGGAGAGGAGGAGGAGAGAGAGAGGCGAGCATGCGCGCGATATCGCACAGGTGGCGGATGAAGACACGGAGGGAGAAGCACGTTATCGAACAGAAGGCGTGGAGAGGGGGAGAGGAGGAGAGAGGCGTTATCGCACAGCTGGCGTGGAGAGAATGAGGAGAGGTGCGGACGGACGCCGACGCCGACGCCAACGACGCCGTGGGACAGGCCGCCGCTATAAGATGCTCCGCATCTAAAACTGTGTGTCACTTCGTCTGTCCGTCCATCCTTCCTTACCGCAAGACAATCGCTTTCAAGATAAGGGCCTGCATGTCTCTCTTCAACGCGGAGCGGCGAAAACACAGCGTGGGAGCTATCAGTAGTCGCCACTCTCTGTCCGCTTTGCGGATTGCTTTGAAGATACGCTCCGTCGGCCTGTGCCAGAGTATGTTTGACCGGTGCGTGCCGCCGCCGGTATCCTTTGATCACGGCTCATAATGGTTCATCATGGATGGACAAGGCGCTAAAGAGCGACAACTGCTTATGATAATCGGAACGTCATCAGTGCACCTGGTGCCGCCACCTGCAGTACTTTGCTTGCGTTATCAATGCACGAGTTTGTGTCGCCGCAGCACTGTCATTTGTACTGGACGGATCAAGTGGCATAACTTTGATAATGATACCAGGCTGCGTGGAGATGAACAAGTGGCACAATGCTTACGCATACTTAGACAACTCCCAGAGGAGTTCCTATGTGAATCTTTATCTCAACGTCACATGCCTTCACTCACATCTAAAGCACACAATGCGTGGGGCTTGATAGGAGGAGGAGGAGAAACTTTAATAATAGAGTAAGCTATGCGCGGTTTATTCCTGGGTGGTTCCCTCTGACAGGGCTCCAATGGCAATCGCGGCTCGCCGGGCCTGGTCGAGGGTCGCCAGTTGGCTTCTCATAAGATCTTATGGTACTTGGACTTTAAACGGAACATGACGCGGCTCCACTTCGGTGGTCGCTCTTGTCGTGCGATTTGAGAGGTGCGTTCGCAAGCAGCCGCTTCCAATTTGATCATTTGACCATCTGCATCCGCGGAAGTTTCCATTTATTGTCTTGGCATTCCCTTGCGGTGGCAGTGAAATTTTGTTTTATTGAAATCGCATACAAACACACTTCGTTATATTGAGGTTCTAAATACATGGTGTTCTATGAACAAGAGGTTAAGAAAAATTATATGCTTCGCTATATTCGATAATTTCGTTATATTGAAGTTCGGTGTACCGAGGTTTATTTGTATAAAACCTACGACAGATGGCAGAAACATGCAAGATTTGTGGCCATGCACTACGGGATGAATATTTGAGTGGAGAATCACTGCCGTAGCGGTGCACAAAGCCTGGGAGCGAGCCCTTGCATCTGCGGATGCGCGCTCAACCACACCCATGAAAGGGCGTGTTCCGCAGCGCACTAACAAAAACCCAGACTGAGCGAACCCAGAGAGAGGAGAAAATGTGCTTGTAGAAATATGCAGCAAATGGTGGAACTACCTCGGAGCTCGCCTACTTCATGTTGCTGCGCAAATCCAAGTGGAAGTGGAAAACGTATGTGTACGTCAGTGTCATGGCGGGACCGAAATGCGGGAATGTACAGATAAGTCAGTGACATCGAAAGGGTAAAAGTAGGCCACATTATGTATTATGTTTCTTTTAAGTTTGCAAGCGCACAGTGTTAAAATTTAGAGCTAATGTTTGTTTTTCTTGTATTTTTTTGTTGACATGAGGTGGTGTCAAATGACAGAAGACGTGTTACAAATGTGTTTTAATACTTCGGCTGAGAGCTACCCAGTTAAAAAAAGCAATTGACTCCAATTGGCTTTTCCACTAGGAATCAACTGGGGCCCTGGGGCCAATAGGAACCAATTGGAAAATCCTTACTTCCAACTGGTTGCGATTGGGTCAGAGGAAAAACCAATTGGAGTTGCCAATTGTAATGAACTGGACCCATTTGGAACCGATTGGAAAATCCTTAGTTCCAACTGGTCACGATTGAGTCAAAGTTAAACCAATTGAGTCTAAGTGGACTTGGTTCCAACCAGGTGGGAAATCATTACCTCCAATTGGTTACGATTGAGTCAGGGATGGAACCAATTGAGTCCAATTGGACTTGCCATTTTGAACCTACTAGGCCCAGCTTACATTCCCAACTACTAAGTATAATTGGACTACCAATATGCATAAACTAGAACATAACCAACTGGAAAATCCAATTTCCAATGTATGGACCCTATATATTGTTGGATAAGGGGGGGGGGTGGTATGCCAGCGGCGCTCTGGCTCGGCACACCGAGCCCCGCGGTTGGCGCATGCCTGCGCATCAACCGCGGTCCGGCTCGAGGAAACAATAGACGACAACCACGTGTACACTCGCACAGCATTTATCACGACTGCAACTATTACTTCGAGCAGGCCAGCTAGCTATAGTTGACATCGCTGAGGGTTCCCTCGAAGAGAATGATACACTAGGTAAAGAAGGGCTTCCGACTTACCAACTGGGGAATACGGGCGGCCGCGGCGATTGCCGCGGCAAGAACGCGGTTGACTAACTACGTGCGGGAATACGGGAGCGGCGGCGGAGACTTCCGCTATCGCCGCTTGCTGGGGACCCAAGAGACCCGGGCCACCGGGAGATGTCAGCGGGATCTCACGTGACACACCCGTGGCGCTGATAGCGCTTGCGATTCCCGGGCGCCGCCCGCGGAAGGAAAGTTTGCCCTCTCCCAACTGTCCCTGGCGCGCATGCGCCTGACGCGACGTTTGCTGCGCGTGCGGCGGTCATGGGACCCGAGGATTCCCACATCCCTCCACCCTTAAATGTTGCCTATACGGCGGAGAAATCGCTGGAACGACGGCATTGAGAAAGTATCCGGGCAGATGCGATGGTAAACTCCGGCAGGAAATGGCAGAATTCACGCTGATAGGCAGCACAGTCCTGCGTGGCGGCCGCCCAGATATGGCAGCTGTCACTGTGATTGACGATGACGGGGGCTGAAGATGGCTTGCCCTCAAGATGTGCGCCGCCATGTCCACCCGGGAACAGCGGGTCAGGACTTTCGCGAAGCGGCACGCACACCGACACGATGAATCTCGCACCGACGCAACCTCGTGGGAGTGTATGATGGTGGGCGTCCTTCAATGTGGCTGACACGTGCTGCTGCATCGGACCGCGAACAGGGAGGCGCCTCCGCTGCAATTTGAGGCCGAGACAGCAGGCAAGGACGTGGACGATGGCAGCAATAGCAAGACCAGGCGGCTTCACTCGTTTTGCAAAGTCGCTCAATGCACTCCCCAAACACTTAGAAATAAGGCCGTAGAGACCGCCGCAGCGTCGGCCGTCTCACACGATGCTGAACCACCCGTCTACCGCATATCTTTAAGCGGCAACGAAAAAAAAAACAATTCAGTTCGTTTGAATGAAGTTATTCGCTTCGACCGAATTACTCCGGTCCGATCCAGCGTGAAAGTGGGCAATGATCTATGAAAAAAGCACTCTATGGTCCCCCGAGATTTCCGTTATTCCGCCCGCAAAATATTCCGTTCATCTGAACAAAATAAGCTTTCTGTTTCGAACGAGGTTTCTCAGCTCGGGCTAGTATAGTAAACTAGCGAATCTGTTTGCACCCGCTAAGTGTCACGGCATGGTCGTCTTCGAACATGCGACCGGAAGCTCCGAAGGGCCTTAGGCCTAATCGCGTCCATGGCGGATACCAATGTCACAAAAGACCCATATTTGGTTCCAATGAGCCACCGTGAGGAGATGCAGGCCTAGCTAAGTGGTCCCCGCTCGCTGCTCAACCCGCAGCTTCCCAGCCGACTCCTAGGACTGCGCCCCGCTGACGTCCTAGCCAGTGTTTCCGGCGCCCGGCTCCCAGAGCCAAAAATACAGAAAGGAGGCTATTTACATACGTACAGGGACAATTGACCACCGCGTTGGCTGCTGCGTTCACTCGCTTCGGGCGTGCTCTTAGGAGAAAACTCACTGTAAATCTCAGCGTCTGCACGAGTTCGGCGACACTGGTGCAGCGTAAACTCGCACTCAAGAACGCACATGCCCAATGTAGCTAGGAATCACGCCTTTGGGTGCGGCCTAACGCTGGTGCGGACAAAGCCATCGTCGCCCCGAACCGATCGTCGTCCCGTTTTCCCAGAGCTTGCCCCACGTTGGGAACGCCAAATGTCGGGATATGGGGAGGGGGGGGGGGCAGCCAATGGCCCTCTGCCTCGACACACCGAGCCCCGCGGTTAGCGCATGCCTGCCCATCAACCGCGGTCCGGCACAAGCTCGAGGAGCCAATTGACGACAACCACGTCTACACTCGGAACGCATTTATTACGACGGCAACTAACACTTCGAGCAGACCAGATAGCTATATTTCACATCGCTGAGGGGTTCCCTCATAGAGAATAATACACTAGGTAAAGAAGGGCTTCTGACCTACAAACTGGGGAATACGGGCGGCCGCGGCGATTGCCGCGGCAAGAATGCGGTTGACTAACTACGTGCGGGAATACGGGAGCGGCGGCGGAGACTTCCGCCATCGCCGCTTGCTAGGGACGAAACTTCAAAGAGGCCGGGGTGATGTCAGCGGGATCTCATGTGACCCATCCGGTGGCGCTGATAGCGCTTGCGATTCCGTTGCGCCGCCCGCGCAAGGAAAGTTTTCCATCTTCCAAATCTCCCTGGCACGCATTCGCCTGACGCGACGTTCGCTGCGCGTGCGGTGGTCATGTTACCCGAGGATTCCCACAATATATGCATAGCTATATATTTCCACCTGTAGCGTATGGCGTATGCCAGCCGCTCCCTGTCCCGTGCCGAGGCGAATTATTCGACTACGGAGAAAGAGTGCCTCGCGGTCGTGTGGGTAATCATCAAGTTCCGCCCCTATCTCTATGGTGATCCCTTCAAAGTAGTGACGGACCACCATGCCCTTTGTTGGTTGGCAAGCATGCGCGGTCGCGCATGCTTGCACGACTGGCACGGTGGAGCTTGCGGCTACAGGAATTCGACATCACCATCGTTTATAAGTCTGGCCGTAAGCATGAAGACGCTGACACGCTGTCCCGCGCACCCATTGATCCTGTCAGTCAGGAAGTAGAGGATGGTGACGGCTTCCTGGGCGCCATTAGTTCGCCGGACTTGAGCAGACGGCAGCGTGACGACGCTGAGATCAAACCGATCATCGATCATTTAGAGGGCCGCGGCACAACCATACCACGCCATCTGTCCCGCTCGCTGACGTCCTTCTGTCTGCGAGACAACGTGCTGTATTAGAAGAATGATCGTTCGACCAGCCGTGTTTACCTCCTGGTGGTTCCAAGGGACATGCGCGACGACGTCCTCTTCGCTAGCCATGATGAACCAATATCTGGTCCTTTAGGCTTTTCACGAACACTCGCTAGAGTAAGCGAAATGTACTATTGGCCCGGGCTTTCCGCAAGCGTCAAACAGTACGTTAAAGGCTGTCGTGAATGCCAGCGCCGCAAGACACCATCCGTTAAACGGACTGGCTTACTCGAGCCAATTGAAGCACCTCACACGCCTTTCAACCGAGTCGGCATGGACATTCTCGGACTGTTTCCTCTCTCTGCCGACAGCAACAAATGGGTGATCGTCGCGACAGATTATGTAACACGCTATGCTGAAACGCAGGCGATCCCACGAGCCACGGCCTCAGAGGTAGCGCAATTCTTCATGCGCCACATTGTCTTGCGTCATGGTGCTCCCTCCACTGTAATAACAGACAGAGGGACAGCATTCCCACCACAGCTTATGGACGAAATTTTTGAATTAAGCAACACCAGGCATCGCAAGACGACCGCGTACCATCCGCAGACCAACGGACTTACCGAGTGACTGAATAAGACGGCCACAGACATGCTCGCAATGTACATCGACGTCCAACACAAAACATGGGATCGGATCTTGCCTTAAGTGACCTTCGCGTATAACACCGCCGCGCAAGAGAGGACGCGCTTCACGCCCTTTCGCCTTCTCTACTGTCGCGAAGTCCAGACGATGCTGGACGTTATTCTGCCGTGTCAAGACACTGACCTATTGACAACTGACGCCGAGGAATTTGCAGAGCGTGCTGAGGAAGCTCGGCAGCTCGCACGGCTGCATATCGGCGAGCAGCAGCAGGCAGACGCGCGACACTACAATATCCGCCACAGGGACATGTCCTACAACCCCAGGGACCAAGTTTGGGTGTGGACTCCCGTTCGCAGTCGTGGCCTCTATGAAAAGCTGCTGAGCTGGTATTTCGGTCCGTATAAAGAGCTCCGCCGTGTCAGTGACGTAAACTACGAAGTTGTTCCGGACACAACATCGCAGACACAGAGTAGGACACCAAGACAACCGAGCTCAGACATAGTTCATGTTGTGCGCATAGTTCATTGCGCGTCGGTAACTTTTTTTTATTTCGTTTTTTTCTCTCATTCCCTTCAGTGTTTCTACTTTTCATTTATCTTCGGGAGCTTGTTTCTTCGTTCATTGACTGTGTCGGCGTGACGTTTACTTTTTTGTGTACTTTCGCTTAGCCTGCCTTCTTCTTCTTTATCTTCTACGCCTATATGTTTTTAGCAACGAGGCGATGGTGTTGTTCGGAAGGGGGGATATTGCCACCTGCAGGTAGTGGGTCGAGGGCAAGAGTGGGTCGAGCCCAAGAGAACAAAGAAGACAAGGCGCACCTTCCCTGCTCGAGCCAGCGCCGACGGTCGCGTCTTCAAAGAGCCAGCTGCTCTACGGTTAATAAACATTCAGGACTACTTCTCGAGGCTCGTGACTATATGCATGCAGTACTAAGGCTATAGCAAACGTGTTTCATACAATGAAATAGATTTCACACTCTCTGCCGATCCCAGCATTGTTCAGGATGTAGAAGTGTTAGGGAGGGTAAAGTGCAGTGACCATAGGTAAGTAAGGTCTAGGATTTCCCTCAGTTTGAAGAAATAAAGAATAAAATTAGTCAAGACGAAACAGGCCAAACTAGACGCAGTAAGGGTAAAAGCTGACCAATTCAGGCTCGTTCTCGCAAAAAATATGCAGCTTTAGAACAGGAAGATGAAGACAACATACAGGTAATGAATGAAACCGCAACTAGGCTGATCTCAGAAGCCGCAGTTCAAGTAGGAGGTAAGGCACGAAGGCAACCAGTAGGTAAGCTCTCCCAAGTAACAAAGAACATAATAAAAAAACGGCAAAACATGAAAGTGTCAAACTCGAGAGATCAGATAGAATTCGCTGAACTGCCGAAACTGATCAATAAAAAGAAAGTAAGGGATATCTGAAATTATAACGTGGAAATGATTGAGGAAGCAGTAAAATATGGACGTAGTGTGAAATCAGTGAAAATAAAGCTTGTCATAGGACAAGGCAAAATGTATGCACTGAAAGATAAGCAGGGTAATATTATCAGCAATTTTGATGACATAGTAAAAACAGTGGAGGAATTCTATACAAATGTATACAGTACCCAGAGTAGCCAAGCTACTTTCATTCGAAGTAGTGATGAACATGATACAGAGGCTCCTTCTATACCTAGCGATGAAGTTAGAATTGCCTTGCAAGACATGACGACTGTAAAAGCTGCTGGAGAAGATGTAATAACAGTCAATTTATTGAAAGATGGAGAAGATATCATGAATACAAGAATTCAGGATCGCCAGTAAGGCTCTAGAGTTTGTAAAGGAGTACGTTTATCTAGGTCAATTACTCACAGGGGACCCTGATCATGATAAAGAAATTTGCAGGAGAATAAAATTGGGTTGGAGTGCATACGGCAGGCATGGCCAAATCATGAATGGAAGCTTAGCACTGTCATTGAAAAGAAAAGTGTTCAATCATTGCATTCTAGCGGTGCTAACATATGGGGCAGAAACATGGAGGTTAAAAAGGAAGGTCCAGAACAAGTTGCGGACCGCACAAAGAGCAATGGAGCGAAAAATGATAGGCCTAACGTAAAGATCAGCGGTGTGGATCAGAGAACAAACACGTATAGCCGATATTCTAGTTGACATTCAGCGGAAGAAATGGAGCTGGGCAGGTCATGTAATGCGTAGGATGGATAACCGGTGGACCATTAGAGTCGCAGAATGGATACCAAGAGAAGGGAAGTGCAGTCGAGGACGGCAGAAAACTAGGTGAGGTGATGAAGTTACGAAATTTGCAGGCGCTAGTTGGAATCATCTAGAACAAGACAGGGGTAAGTGGAGATCACAGGGATAGAATCTTCGTCCTGCAGTGGGCATGAATACGCTGCTGCTGCTGCTGATGATGATGATCAGAAAAGAAATGAAATCAGTTGCTAGGCGGGTTCCACGTTTACATATGAAAGTGTAGTGACGTCACTCCCTGCTTCGTATGCGACAGTTGTCGCTTCCCGGCAACTGCAGCTTATGCAACCGTAAAGTATACTGGGAGACGCTTGCGGCGAACGCAATGCGCGAAGGCGAGCTTTCTGGGTTTTTTTCTTCTTTCCCCCGCAAGGCCGACGCCGCCGCTTCCGTGGATGCGTGAAGCCTCATGACAAGCTATGCGGCAACATGAAGGCGGCATCGCCCCTATCTTTTCGTTTCGCTGATTTTCTGGCTTACTAGGGCGTTAGCTAGTGCGCGGAGGCGAGCGCCCTCTAGTGGTGCTGCAAGCAACCCAGTGGCGCACGCTGCGCTCGCCTTCCGCTGTGATTGGTTGAGTTTTCTGTTGACGGAGACGAAGAAATCGCGGGATCCTAGTCATACACAGCTTCCTTCTAAAAAGAATGATGTGGCTTGCGAGGGAGGTCGGATGTTTGCATGTACAGCGGATCCATTTCTGCAATGTCATCGCTGAAATCACTGAGACCGATCACAATAAGGTAATCAGAAGCTGGGACAATTTCGGCTTTGATGAAACGCAGCGAGAACGCCACCGTGACTCTGGATGTCGTTGTCATCTTTGTTTATTTGGGCAGTGTTGCCAGCACAACAAATATATTCAGTATTTGCCAATACCTGTAGACCCTTGCGCAGTAGTCCAGTAGTCGGCGAGTGCACAGAACACTAACGGCGTCAATCCGGCGTCGACTGTGACGCCCATAATTCTTTCTGAACCATCGCCGGAATGTGTCCAGTGCGGACGCACTCTTGCGACGGGGTGCGCATATACTACAGGACACCGTTCTATAGAGTACGTTGAAGTTTCATGGCAAGAAGGAATGTATTGAAGGACCCTAGTGGAACCATTGATAGTTACGTGGAACCAACTTCGAAGAGCCATGACGTAAGCGTCCGTATAGAAACTGATCGAATGGCAGAATCTGCGTAGTCAACTTAGGCAGTGACAAGTCTCAAATATTATTACGAAGCACTACCCGCAAATCAGCCGAATCTACACAACCCCTCAGCTTGTAAGACAAACCGAGGAACAGACCGCCGCCGTTGCCGCTCTGCCCATCTCTGGTATCTGGTTTAGGATCTGGTAAGGTATCTGGTGTACCATAGTTCTGTGAACCGTGTACTCGCAGCTCACGGCATTCCCGTGAGCGCTACTGGTCAGCGCTACTGGCCAGCCACATCCAAGCACTCCGCTATACAAAACGCTTTGACGTACCGACATCTCGCTGGTTGGCTTCTAAATAGCTCGCCATCTCTCGCCACCGTCACCACCCCTCGCCACCACTCGCCCCCCCCCCCCCCCCCGGTCAAGAAACTGTCTTTAACCGACAACAACGTTACCCCCGACTATCCTTACGACGCACACCGTCCTATTCCTGCTAAATATTATCTCCAACACTCTCTTGAAACACACAGTAAACGGAAGGCCTCATGCAAAAGCGAAAATAATCCATTCACCAGCAGCGAATTCAACACAACTGCATGCAAGCCGCATACTAAGAACACCTCAAAAGTTTGGAAGGCAAACAGAGCTCAGGATACAAGCTATCATCGGTGTGACACACGTTCCTCACAAGGAAAATGCAACGCGGCATTGTATTCTGCCCCCTCACCTCGCTACAGCTTCGCAGAAAATCCTTCAGAACCCACTGTGACGCGAGAAGTCATTGTAGACTGAGTATGCTAGGTAACTTGAAGAAATTCGTTATTATGAGAAAAATATTGCACAAATCGCATTTGCAGCAAACTTCATGCTTGCGACTGTAGGTCAACTCCTCTAGAAAACAAAATACCATTCGGTTAGTTGATAAGCTCAGTATTAACATACCTTGCACAACGTGTGTCATGGAGTGATACTCGCCGACCAATTTACCTTCAAAATTCCTCGTCATTATGGGATTTTGCTAGATTTGGAGGGTCGTTTTGGGCTGGTAACGTTTTTGCATTCTCGCGAACCAACGGGTGCACCAACTCTCCGTACACCTGCCTTCACAGATTGAATTTACAATACCAATGCACATTACACGAGGTTTGAGCTTTGTTGCCTCGAAGGACGTTGACAATGCGAAACGGTAAGGAGCCTTCGTGGTTTCGTTCAGTCAGAAGGTTTTGGTGTCAGCTGCGCGGTTCCAATGATGTCGTTATGATTGTAAAATTTTCCAAGTGAATTGCATGTACGCTAATTGCGTACATGCCTTAATTTTACAGGCCTTACGCGTTTGTGTTCCAGCACCAAATTTCTGAAATCAATAATAAACGTCTGTATATAATGTGCGCATATTCTGTAAAACTTCCTCTCGTGAGTGCTGTTAAACGCTTTTGCGGTCTGCACGACGCGGAAGAATCGGTGCTGTCTTCTTTACTTCATAGAATTTGCGTGTGTCATTGGTTCTCCGAACGATTCCATCGCATGTCTCTAATAAACATATCAACTCCATTGTGCAG
>NC_051160.1:187719539-187744156 GCF_013339745.2 Dermacentor silvarum
GACGTAAGGAATTAAGGAGACCGTCGATATTCACGGGGGCAGGTCTCGGGACAAGCCTTTTTTCGTAGTTACCAAGGCATAAAGCAATTGTGTTGCAGCACTCCCGATCTATCAATATGGACAACTTTTTCGTTCTGATAGAGCTTAAGTTTAGTTGAAGGCGATATCGCATCTACCATGTCTGTGCGAGACGTCTGTGCAAAGCTAGAACTGTGTCTGCGCGTTGACGTGGCAAAATATGAACCGAACCACGAATCGGTTGCGTAGTGGTAAGATACTTGGGTTGAGATCGGTGGGTCGGACGTTCGAATCCTCGTGAAATTTTTTTTGTTTTACTTTTCTTTTCATTGTTTTATTGCATTACAATGTTCTCTCTTTCTGTTTGTATTCTATAAAATATATAAGGTAGCCAGGCACCACGTACTTTCTCGCTTTAGAGCTGCATTTCGCACCAGTACCCGCGCCCAGCGCCTCCAGTATGCCGCACCTTGCCAGCGTCCCAGCATCCAGCGAGCGACACTGGGCCCATAATCAGGCATGGCACTGGGCACTGGATACTGGGTTTTGCAATAGGGACGGGCAGTCCTACAATCTTCATTCCACCAGGGAAACACGTCTCTTTTTGGAGCCCCATTTGTTTGTGGTATGCACTCGAATGCGACGTCAGTTATAAAAGCGGTAAAGAAGGTGGACAGCATCGCTGATATTAAATCGTTTAAAAGCGTTTCGAGGCATCTGTGTCATTTCGTGAAATTTTCCCCGATCAGCGGATTCTAGTTTCCATCGAGGGGTCCGTGTAAAGAGATCATGTTGTTCTGATGTTTGAAGACAAATGGGAAAATGATCACTGCCATATAGGTTTTTAATTACGCCCCATTGCAGGTAGGGCAGTAGTGGGGCAGAGCAGATAGCTAGGTCTATTGCAGAGTAACTGTTGTGTGCCACGCTATAAATGTCGGCTCTTTTTTGTTCAGTAGGCATACACCCGAGTTCAAGAGGAACTGCTCTATCATGCGGCCCCTCGCATCACACCGCGGGTCCCCCCATAGCGGATTGTGTGCGTTGAAATCACCGAGTAGGATAAATGGCTCCGGAAGCTGGTTTATGAGAGATTGCAATGGAACTCTAGGATGTTGAGTTTATAGTCGGGAGGGATATATATGGAGCAGATTGTTACAAGCTCATTAAGTACAATCGCACGAATGGCAACTGCCTCGAGAGGGGTTTGAAGCATCAACTGCTGGCTAGCAATAGAGTTCACAGTGATGATTGCGACACCACCTGCCGAGGCAAGGGCGTTCTCGCGATCTTTACGAAAAATGACATACGTGTTCAGGAAGTTTGTGTGGATTGATTTTAGATGTGTCTCTCGGATACAGAGTACTTTGGGGTTATATTTTTCTAGCAGTTCCTTAATGTCATCAAGGTTACGCAGTAGACCTCTAGCATTCCACTGAAGGATCTGCGTTGCCATAATAACAAAAATAGAGAGGAGGTGTACTCTGCATGCCAAGAGTTCTACATTTATGTCATGCTTTTCTTTCCGGGTCCTGTTATTCTCGGCTTTTCTTTTGCGGCACGCTCAAGGGAGCTGCGCCGCTCATTCGACACCGAAGGTGCCGAGATGCTTGCGTTTGTATCCATTGCCTCCTGCGAGGCACTGGATGAGCGCGCTGCGCGCGAAGAGAGATGTACTTTAGGCCTCCCCTCACGAAGAGAGGCGCTTAGGACCACCGAGCCACTAGGCTGCTGGCCCGTTTTCGATGATGGCAGAGCGGCATCTACCGTGTCCGCCTTGGGGGCGGGAGGCGGAGCCGCCGGCCCTACATGTGAGGTACGAGCGGTCACCTTCGACCGTTGTGACACTGCCCCCTTGTGTGCCACATCGGCGTACGTAGTGCACTGCAGTATTGAGAAACGCTTTCGTGCTTCCTTGAACGAGATGTTTTCTTTGATTTTCAGTGTTATTATTTCCTTTTCCTTTTTCCAAGCAGGGAAAGAACTAGAGTATGAGGGGTGCTCACCGTCGCAGTTCGCGCAGTGGAGTAAAGTGTTACAGTCGTCAGCGGGATGGTCATGGTCACCGCACTTAGCACAGGTGAGCCGCCCGCGGCAGCTCAGAGATCCGTGGCCGTACCTTTGTCACTTCATACATCTCCGTGGGTTTGGTACATATGGCCTGACGCGTATTTTGATACATCCTGTTTCAATGTCTTCAGGAAGTCTACTCGAGCCAAATGTCAGAATCAGGTGCTTGTAGGTATTTCTTTATCATCACGGCGTATTTTGATTCTTTTCACATCGATCACATTGTGCTCTTTCCATCCTTCTAGCAATTACACTTCCCTAAGTTCGATCAAGTCGTCATCTCAGACTACCCCACGAACAGTGTTCATGGACTTATGCTGCGTGACTGTTATGGGAATGTCCCTGATTTTCTCAAGAGTCGTCAATTAAATTATGGGGTTTTACGTGCCAAAACCAGTTCTGATTATGAGGCACGCCGTAGTGGGGGACTCCGGAAATTTGGACCACCTGGGGTTCTTTAACGTGCACCTAAATCGTCAATTGGTCGTGTTGGCGTTTGCTGCAGATTTCGAGAAGCAGATCTCCACTTGCCATTTTTGTTGCTTTGTAGCCTGGGCCAAGCTTTTCTGACGGGGAAATTACTCGAGCTGATTTTTCTTGTTCACTGTGCAGTACATGGAAGCGGGGAAGTTTTCTTTGGTTTGGCTTAGGAACTGAAACGTGACATCGGTGCGCCCTCTCTTGAGAGAGCGATCAGGTAGGGAAGGGAAGGGAGTACCCATTACTTGTTTTCTTGTTATGCAGCAACGATGGTAGCCACCCACCACCGAGCCCAACGAGGGGGCGCTACAAGGTTTTAGTAACACTCGCAGACGCCAGCTATACATCACTGCTATAACCTAATATAATAGACCCTAGGTTGGATGAACTACACTATGTTAACCCTTGCTGCCTGGAAGATTGGAAGTAAATCGAAGTAAAGAGAAGACAGGACAGATAAAAAGTGAGAGAGAAAGACGAAGGCTGCAGGGAGAGAGAGACAGGAAAAGGCAACTACCGATTTCCCCCGGGTGGGTCAGTCCGGGGGTGCCGTCTACGTGAAGCGGAGGCCAAAGAAGTGTGTTGCCTCCGCCGGGGAGCCATAGAGGTCCAAACTCCCGGCATCGGCTCAACCCCCAGGATCCCCTTTTCCCCGGACACGGCTAAGCCACGCACGGTTAAGCGTGGGAGGTTCCGACCCTCATGTGCTCGGGTCCGTGGTGTCGGCTAACTCACATCAGATATAGCTTGAAATGTGGCAGAAATCAATGCACATAAGCGGACATACACCACACTGAACATTCTGTGTGTGCACGTTTCCTTCAAGTGTAACTGTCTTCTACACCGCTTCATCTTCGTGTCAGTGTTGCCATGTTGCATTTGAGTTCTGTACATGACGTGTACAAAGCATACATACAAATTCGTGCCCAAAAATCAAAAAGCCACCTGAATCTGAATGAAACTGCGTGTTTATTCTGCTTCACTGAAAAAAAACTTCCAAGATAAGACACTAGAAATGGGCTGACTAGAAGAAGGATTGGTTAAGAATCGGAATGACTGGTTGCTTGCAGATGCCTCCTGCTTTGCCTGAAAAGGAAAAAAAGCACCCATCAATTAAGACTATTTATTAGTAGTAAAATCTCGTTACAAGAGACACTCGGTTATGAGAGACATTTGAAAATGGTTTGGTTGGTTTTCCTATGTTCGCCTTGTTAAAAAAGTTGCCCTTAGTAACCGAGTGTCTCTTTTAACCATGTCTCTTGTATGCAATGGCATACAAGAGACATGGTTAAAAGAGACACTCGGTTACTAAGGGCAACTTTTTTATGTCCCTAGCGCAAATTCCTCACTATTTATAAGAGACCGAACCCAGACACGCTCACGTAACGCGGCTAACGTCGTACTAACCGGTATGCGCTGCAATTTTCACTCCCTTGGCTCCATTTTGTTCCGTTCCGCAGCCGGCTGTCATTCCTCGCATGGTTGAGACTACCAATTTCACTGAATTTTCTGCCATTATGCTTCTATAATCGTTGTCGCGCTCCCACACCGACTCTGTGACAGAGTACCATTGAGTTATATTTCTGTCACAGCGTATGCGATGCTTGGTCGCTTTGTATGCCGGTAGTCTAACCTCGGAGCCATTGCCATGTTTCCATGAGACAGCTCTGTTCGCATCAAAGATGTGTTTAAACACACTTTGGTGCTGATGTATAATAAAATGTACGAGTCGGGCTCCTCAGTGTTTTTAGAATTTTTGGTTACAAGAGACCTTGGTTACAAGAGACATGTTTCCCGGGTCCCTTGGGTGTCTCTTGTAACAAGGTATACTGTACCACCATCATCACCGTTTTTAGTCAGATACATCAACAATAAATGATTTCCAAGTTACAAATGTAATTACCAGTGCTCTAAAAAATGTCATACTCTGCCTTGTTGTATATGTTCCTAGCCTTATAACATCAAAAACTTCAGATGAAATCTACCCAAGTCAATTGGTGGCTCGCTTGGAACAGGCAAAACTCTCGCGTGCACATTGACATTCAGAGATTACATTTTCTGCATGTACGTAGAGCTACCACGACCCACATGCTGCGGACCACGGCTTTCAACTTCCACTGCTTTAATAGAAAACCTTGCAGATTCCATTGTTTTCCCAAAACAATGAAGCACTCTTGAAACAAGCTCAAACCATTCATGTTGTACAATTCCGACGCAAAACAACCAAGCCAGAGGTACTGTCCAGATGACAAGCTTATAAATTAGCAACAATATGAAGAAAGCATGCCTTGCAATACAACATGTGTGCCTTTCAGCCTCTTTCAGATTTGGTTTGTTTTGTCATGAAAGTATCAATGTGCAATATACTTTTTACTTAAGCAATAATAATTGAAAGTTATGCTCATCAGTGCGTCAACATACTATCTCCATCTCCTTAAAAAGTTATAATGATGTGCTGTGTTCACCCAAGAATTTGCCGTTTTGTCAGTCTGTGCTTTTCTAAGCATACTGTAGCACTTTCGCAACGTAAATGAACCTGCAACAAGTACACATGGACCCCATATGTGGCAGCTACAGGCAGTACCGTTTATTCTGTCTATTCCTTGACTTGCAACCCTAGAACCAAACAAATAATGCAACATGTTGTTCCAGACAGCATTACTTGGGTGACGTGCTTAATTTGGGAAGTTTTTAAGAATCCCGACTTTCGTAAAGAAATTTTAAAGTAAACTTCAAACTAAAGCAATGCCCAAACATGAGCGCTTCTCGTAGATTTTGAGAGTCAACGAGGGCAGAGCTATTTGCCCCAAATGTCTGCAACTTCAATGGCAACAGGATGGCCAAATTCCGTGCTGTTAAGAGATGCATAAAAACACACTGAAATTAAAATATGTGCAACTATGTGTTTTCAAAGTTTTACTTCTTCATATCGTAGCAGGGATACTCCGTGGTAATTAGTTGGAATTCATGCTATTTGTCTGCAGTCTGTGCCAAAATATTCTTAGAGCCATAGCCACAACACTTTTTCTTTGGGATTAATCAAAATACGGATTCGACAAAATCCAGATAAATTGCTTCCAATTGAACAGGTGGTTCTATATTTTATTTTCAAAAACAATTCTTTTTCTTGCGAAACTAACAATCAGGGTAGCTATAGGGGCTTGTTTGTATAGCATCTTTGATCTTGTTGCAGCGCAAGGCTGAACAACAGGTACAACAGAAAGGCACATTTGACATGCACACAGTGTGAACTTCCAACAACAGATTTATTTCCGGTTCTCGTCTCTATATATACCCTCAAAACGTCATACAGCACGTGTAAAGGCTCGGTAAACATGAACTAAAGAAAACCCGGAATCACACGCATGCAGTTGTTTTAGTCACACAGATTGACACATGTACACATTTAACGCGAACAAAGATAATCAAGCTCTTTCGGGGATAATGAAATTGAAGGCTTACTGATGCATGTGGCACCAAATGTTGATATGTTTCTAGTGTCTATAGTTAAGCGCATTATCTTGCACCTGCTTCTATGCATTATGACTGCTTTTTGAATCTAGGTTTGCACTTGCAGGCAATGAAGGGCAAGAAAATCGTCCGCAGCCAGGGTAGGTAATTTGTTATTGTGTTCCAATAGCCTTTCATTTATACTTATAACACATTGGCCAATGTAGGACCCTCCACACCCAAGAGGAATGCGGTATACAATACACGCGTTATAATGAATGAATTTGCTTTTATGTTCCTTCTCGCATGCAGTATCCGAAATTCTTTCTGGCCTTGACTTCCTACACAGGCTCAATAGTTTATTAGGCGTCGAAAAAACAACATTGATGTCACTCCTTCCAGCAATCTTTAATCTGTGGGACAAACTATGTATGTAGGGGATGGCAGCAATCTTTTTCTTTATGTCGGTACTTGTACCATATACCTGCACAGAATCTTTTTGCTGTGCCTTTCTAAGCAGTCCTGCTGCGACTGACGCGAGCACGTGGCTCGGGTAACCAAAGCCGCTTAAACGTGAGACTTGCCATTCGAAGCTATCGTGCATTAGGTGCAGGATAGCCATGTGACGGGAAGATTAGATTCCTTGACATTAATTTTGTGCTCACCGATAACAAAACCCTCTGGGGTTAAGAACCTAGGGCATGTAAGCCACTTTACGATTTCATTCCGTGCATACAAAACTTATAGAGGGGAATTACGAAGGTGTGTTTCAGTGAAGCGCTGAAGAAGCCATGCCGGCACCTAATGCAGAATAGCTTTAGACGGCAAGTCTCTCGTTTAAGCGGCGCCGGTTATCCGAGCCAAG
Organism: Dermacentor silvarum; assembly: GCF_013339745.2. Lineage (NCBI taxonomy): Eukaryota > Metazoa > Arthropoda > Arachnida > Ixodida > Ixodidae > Dermacentor > Dermacentor silvarum. The sequence continues at coordinate 187,726,423 of NC_051160.1, forward strand.
TGAAAAAAGATTCTGAGCAAGTGAATGGTACAAACACCGACATAAAGAAAAGAAAGGTTGCTGTCATCCCCTACATACATAGTTTCTCCCACAGAATAAAGATTGCAGGAAGGTGTGATATCAACATTGTTTTTTCGGCTCCAAATAAATTGGGGAGCCTGTGTAGGAAGAAAAGGCCAGAAATAAATGCGATACTGCATGCGAAAACGAACATAAACACAAATGCATTGATTGCATCACGTGTGTTGTATACGACATTCCCTTGAGTGGACGGTCCTACATTGCTCAAACTGGTAGATCTATAAATGACAGGCTACGAGAACACAATAGCAAAGTAAATACCTGGCTGCTGATGGTTTTCTTGCCCTTCATTGCCAAAGATGCAAGTGCAAACCTCGATTAAAAAAAACAGTTATCATGAGTAGAAGCAGGCGGAAGATGATGCGATCTTTGTTCGCGTTAAACGTCTACATGTCTGTCAATCTGTGTGGCTAAAAAACTGCATGCATGTGGTTCCAGTTTTTTTTAGTTCATGTTAACCGAGCTTTTAGACGTGTTGTATGACGTTTTGAGGGTATATATAGTGATGAGAACTGGAAACTAATCTGTTGTTGAACGTTAACGCTGGCTGTGCGTTGAATTTGCCTTTCTGTTGTCCCTGTCGTTCAAGCTTGCGCTACAACAAAATAGAAGATACCATTGATTTCATTGTCGTCAAGCTCGGGCACAAAATAAAATTTGGTAATAAATTAAGTGGTCACCAGGCATGTCTAGTAGAATTTATCTGAACATGCTCTACTGTCGGGTGAAGATGTTGCCAGTTTCAAGCGCTGCAAGAAGGCACTAGTTATGTTTTCTAGGGCAAGAAGGCACCAGAGTATGTTACCTAAGGCAAGTAGTCACACGAGTGCTGGATAAGTAGAAAAAAATATAGAGAATAATAATTGGTTGGAACACTTATGTCACGCACTTCTGAGTCACGAAGTACTTGTCTTTGTCTCGCTTTCTTGTGCCTGTGTATTTTTATTGCGCTAAGTTACTTGTTCAATTATGTACTATGATGATGAACTTGTTTTGGAAAACTTGAAATGTGTACCTGACGTTTGACTCCCGTTTGCATGCAAGTAAAGATTATAAACTTGTCGCTCTGAACAGTCATTTCCATCTGCTGTACACTTGTGAGATAGGGTTAACAGTATTTGAAGGTTTGTGCATTAAGGCAGGAGATCAGCACTTGCTGGATGGCTCATCATTTAATTTGCAGAAAAATGCAGCAGTGTGCAACAATTGCATCACTAATGACCTTGAAAATCTTGTTAGTTATTCATTTGTAAACACCTGTTGTCAAACAGCCCGCTGACTAAAGGTCTGAACACATTATATACAATTATAGCAGCTACTACTACACGAAAGAAAACCTGCAATAGAACCTACCAAATACAGTATCAGTATAGTGGCAGGTCAAATGGCTCCTCAATGCTTGCGTCCTTCCTGGGAGAAGCAAAGAAATGTTAAGCTTACACTGACAGCACCAAACCACACAAACGTAACTGCCACAGAACATGAGGAGTTGTAACTAGATACAGTCAACCTGCTTAACCATCTCATAGACATTTAATGACAGAATTTACCCTCATGGAGCCTCTAATCTATGAAATTCATGCTGTAATACAAACATGCTAGCAGACAAAATCAAAATTGCATGCATGAAAATTCTCAGGAAAACTTTATTTTCTAGCTACCACAGTCGGCTCCTTGTGAAGTACAAGTGACGGTCTAAGCTACAATCAGAAGGTGGAAAATTGGGGATCCTTTCTAGTAAACAACTAACCATATCTCTACCTGTGCTCAGCAATACAAAGGTGAATCAAAAATACTATACTGATAAAGAACAGTTCAGAACTGCTGCCAAGTGAGTGCTATAAATAAATGATTTCAAATATATCTTCATGTAAGACTAGGCATGTTAACTTTCTTTACATTACATGAAAGACTGGTCAGAAAAATATTGCATTCAGTCAATATTGTGATTTGCAAAACAGTAATAAGAGGTTAAGGTGGGAGACACTCAGGTGGTATGTTGCGATGTTTCCAGAAATTGTTTCAAGGAGCCTCTTTACTTAACCCTTTCACATGCCAAATAGTTGTGTTGATTGAAAAGTTAGCTTCACCGCATTTCTTACATCTTCATATTCATAAAATGCTTACAGACGCACAATAGATTAAGAGTTTTTAGTTCTTTAGTGAGTTTGTCCAGTTTATAGAATGTGCACTGCATGCAAGAACTCAGTGCAAGTACATCAGATTTGCAAACATAAACAATTTAATGTCCACCAGGCTTGAATAGCACCTATCCAGCCACTCAAAAATTATGACTGGTGCAACACACTGTGAAAAACAATGAAAGAAGTGACATACAAACAATGACATACACCAAGCAAAGTACCCAACCATCGACCTTCATACTTCCTTTACCAAAACAATTTGCCTGTGCAATTCAAACTTGCAGCACTATTTCAATTAGAAGAGTTTGAAGATGTATGGGACACATTTTAAATATCCTTACTTTAATCAATGCCATTGCTATTAATGCACTATCTTGGTGTATTGAATTGTGTGCATAGCGTCTGAAAGGATGAATCATATTCATGTAATCTTTACTAAAACTCAAGGCATAATAATCATTTTTGTTTACAGTTTTGCGATGAGACAACACGACAGATGCGGGAGTTAAAAAAGCATCTTTAAAAATGCAGTAGAAAGCAAGTTGAAGCGAGTTTCTACAACCTCTCGCAACACCGAGCTATTTCCTATGAGTGTTCTAACAATTCGTTGTAACATGATGCACTGTTTTCACAGACATAGCTTGAATCGCTGTATGTCAAGTTTTGGAAGCAACTTATGAATTGCTATAACAAGCAGATTTGAAGCCCTACCCAGACTGCATAGCCACTTACTTTCTTTAACACCACCACGTGTAATGAATTATGTCATCCATATGGCAAAGTTTCCGATTATATTCCCAAGCATGAATCTTATAATTGCAAGTTATGCAAGAGTGTACCTATGCGATTACTTGGGGACAGTGCGAAAAGACGGGAGAAGGCTAGACAACACGAACGCAGGCAAAGAATTTTGTTTACAGACAAACATATATATACTAGGCTTGTTGTCCTGCGTAGTTGCAGCTGCTGGATAGCGGGATAATGTAAACAACCGCACAGTTGAACTGCTGTTCTGCCTTTGGCTACACTTTGCGTCAAGGCTCGGTCCGAGTCACCTTTTCGCACAATGTACCCCGATTGCTCGACGTGAAAAATAAAAGGAACGTTCCAGCTTTCCCAACAGTCTATTTGAGACTATGACTGACCTTGTGAATATGATATAACAGTGGCCACCACACTCTAAGCAAATGTTAGACATGGGTTCAGAAGCTCTCCTCCACTTGGTGATGCCTCATTTCTTGAGGACGCCTTTTGGTGTTCCTGTGATGAGCTTCACAGCCAAAGAGTGTGCCGATGCGGAAGGAAGAATACTCTCCTCCGAACATTGGGCATAGCTCCCGCACACATAACACTAACCAAAGAAAACCCTGCGGTCCAGAAATGGAAGATCACTGTCCATTGGTAGTTTTTCCCCGTACGTGAACTCATCTAGCACTGCAGAGAAGACAGGAAGAAAATCACTCTACCCATTTAGTAGCCTCACTTCACCTAATATAGAGGAAAAAGTTGCCAATGAAGCAAAATAACTTTACTACACTGGTGCCCACAATAGCTAGTGTTTTACGGTTACCTGACAGTGTTTTTGTCTGTGAGAAGTTGTCAAGCAAGGCTACTCAAGGAGTTCAGCCATTTTTAATGTCTCCTCCACAGTGCCAGGTGTGCTCATGGAAGAAAAACTGCTGGAAGGCAAGCTCCAATATCTGGCTTGAAGGTTTTCTGTGTTGAGCATCGTGCTGGATCTATACCCCACACTCAAAAATGTCTTGGCCTTTCCTATTAGCGCACTTGAACACTGAAGCGTGTTGTTGCTACAGGAACACAAGGGATCACTCTTAGCACCACCACGAAGTGGAGGGGAGCTTCCAGCCCCAAGTACGGTTGCTTTTAACAGTGTGTTCGCACTGCCTTTCGCCATGCGATGCCAAGAAGCATTTAACGGAGCTGAACATAGGTGAAGTCTCCAATCGGAGTACTTCAAGGAAGCCGAGGCCTATCACTGCTATACAACAGGTACACAAAGGAAGCTGTCAATTCAAGCAAATTTCTGGGGGGAGTTAGAACTACCTTTTTATTTTCAGAGCCAACTAACTGGGCAGGTACGAAAATATCAACCGGACTAGGCCAAGACGTGAAGTTTGCATCAAGAAGTATGTGCTGGAGATCATAGGAAGTGCAGTTGGTGCTGTTTACAACGTCCTACTGCCCTGCAGCAGAAATTATGTAGGACAAACAGGACGATGACACAAGGACTATCTTAGGAAACACGCACAGACCTTCGACACAAGATGGGGAAGCAACGTAGCTATTGATGCTGCTTTGTGCAGTTGTATATCAAGTTTTGAGCAATGAAGAATCCTCATAGCACATGTTCAAAACATACAAAACTCGCAGAATAGCCCCCACATATGCTAGTGTGTATACACTTAATCTTCTAGACAAATTGAGGTATTCAAATGTACTGCAAGAGCGTTCTTAACTGGGCTAGGTGGTGCATGTTTAGGAAGGAACTGAATGGTGCTATAGACAGGATAAAGGGAATATGTTACTGTGTCCGTTGCCTTCAGTTCGTTCTCGCAGTAGTGCTGTTCATTCTCTTCAAAATATTCATATATTTTGGTCACCTGACCACGTGACACAGCTGCGTGCTCAGGCTATATTTTACCTTGTTATGATACCTACCAATGTCACACGCAAATCCGTCGAGGCACCTTCACCTATTATAGTAAGCTAAACAGTGGCTAACAGTGAGCTTAACTATGGCTACACTTAGTTACCATGGAGCCCATGCATGACAGTGTTAGAGGACAGTATGCAGGTTTTTTTTGCATACTCGCAGAGGCAAACTAGACAAAGAAATATCTTATTGGTTCATGTTTGATCTGTTGCCTCAAATCCCAATTCCGGTGCTATTAGTGTTTTTTGAACACCACTCATGTGCAACCTAAACAAGTATGAAACAATCCCACTTTCAAGTCGACGTCCTCATGCTGAACCAATTGGTTGCCCCAGGGAAAACAAAACATCATGTATCTTTTGGATGCATCTGCAACAATTATTATACTTGTATAGGCATTGTCATTCTACCAACATTCGCAGTCAATGTCTATTAGGACTGCATATGCATGACTGATATACGATAGAATGGCACAGCTTACCAGAACAAATAGCACAATGCAATACTGCTTTGCCGCTGGTGTTGCAAGCAGGCCCCCATGGCTGAGAAACTGAATGCAAGGCGGCACACAGCAATCCTTCACTGGTGCAACAGCTGCAAATGAAAGACTGATATCAGTTACTTTCTGACCGGTTATCCAAAGCAAAGCACAAACATTTTTATATACAATTACACTATTGCATATAAGCTCGCTACTGAGTTACTGTTATTGCTGTGAGATAGCTCACAATATTTTATGAAGTGCTAATGGCCTCGTTTAACTTATTTGCAAAAAAACTTTATGAAGCACCTTCTATTAGGAAAATGAGCTGACAAAATATTTTGCCCTGCATAACTTACAACACATGCACGCATTTTAGAATTATTGCAGTGATGCGTGTAAGCAGAAAATTAGTCTATGCAACTCGAGACAGTAAGTGTGAACCTCCCTACAAGATCAGTGTTCACATATTTTTTTTTTTATCCCGGCCGCGGCGGCCGCATTTCGATGGAGGCGAAATGCAAAAACGCCCGTGTGCTTGCGTTGTAGTGCACGTTAAAGAACCCCAGGTGGTCAAAATTAATCCGGAGCCCTCCACTACGGCGTGCCTCATAATCAGAACTGGTTTTGGCACGTAAAACCCCAGAAAGAAGAAGAAGAAGATGGTTTGTTTTTACACTTGTTAGGAATATATATAACTTTGGAATGTCCATAATGCACGTTTAGCCACCGCTATTCTATGTCAAGGTTACGTTAAAAATTACTTTTCGCATGCATTTGTTTTACAATTACGGCCGCATATGAGCAGAACTTAAGCGGCAATCCTCCCTCCCAGAATACGTGATATGCTGACGTACTGCGTCAGAACGTTAATCGTCAGCCTGGTAGCTGTCAAAAGAAAAAAAAAACGAATACAGATAGCCAGGTAGAAAATAATCCGTTTCCTTTGCAATGACTCTTAACGGGTATCACGCGGACAACTTTCAATTGCGATCGTGCATGATTGCTCGGGTTCTACTACAAACGAACGGGCACCGTGTGACACCCGTGTTACCTAACACTGCAGGTGGCACAAGGTTATGGCAGTGAGCACGCTCCACCGTCATTTGATTGTAATGAAGGGGCATGCACATCGAACATGCTCAATGAGGTCTTCATACATGAGCAATCTTCCAATCCCGGGTGTGATCACTGCGATTATGCACGCCCAGCCAAGGCACAGCGTCCGCAGCTTACAATAATGACTAAAACTTTTACTGTGATGCAATGCGTCACCGAATATTGGTAACATAGCATTGCACCACGTCGAGAGAGATACTAACGGGTACAACGCCTTCACTTAATTTTGGAACGCCGAGCACACAGCACAACACAGTACTAACTGGAATGCTAACGTCAGTAAACCAGCGGACACATACAGACGACAAAGGAGCTGCTAGAGGCGTTAACGCCGCTAATATTGCCTACGCGTCTCAGTTGTAGTGAGTATGCATTCAACACAACAAATGCAACACCCCTTTATCAGAGACTCGCAATGTCGCTTTGTCAACCCTCATGGCCAAGGAATCTCGGTAAACAGCCTGCTCACAAAACACAATTGAGCCCATCACCGGCCATCGCGGAGCATTTCGCACGCGCGACGTGCACCAACAACGAAAAAATGACACTTAAATCACTTACTTGTGTATCAATCCAGCGGCGAGTTCTTCCTATTTAGAGTGAAATCACAAATTCGACAGGAACACCACCTCCACCGACCGCCATTAGCGAGCGCTCAGTACAGCTGTTTGTGCTGGAGAAATGCAACCCAGGGTGTAGGCGCGATGAAGGGGTGATAAGCAGCGCCACCGCTCAAACCCTACCTGCTTGTCTTTGTGTGTTTGCTATACTCGAACGCGAATAATCTTCAAACAGCGTTATCTATGGTGATATATGTAACCGGCAGTGAGAGTACACAGTGTATTTTCGTTATATTCTTTGCGTGTTCATTTTTCACTAGTAACATGTTCAGTTGCCCTCCTCATGAAATTACGGTCGGCTCTCTGTATTTCAAAAACGGAGCTCACGTCCGTCTTTTTTACGTAGAATCCCGCCGTTTTTGATAAACGGAGCTCACGTCCGTATTTTTTACGTAGAATCCCGCCGTTTTTCATAAAACAGAATGGTCTACGTAAATTTTACGTAGGTTTTTGCTGTAAAATTACGGAAATTTTTTACAGTGTATACCTAGTAAAAATGCATATTTACGTGGGCGTTATTCTCGAAGAAGAGTTGCCCTCAGCTTATGAATGGACATTTGGTCAAGTTGGCACTGGTTGAACATCTTGATGAGGTAGCGCACACGGCGCACTTGATGGGGCGCTGCCCCATCAAGATGTGCAGCCTCAGTTGTTGTTTTGCTGGATTTGCCACTGTGCAGCTGACCACGACCGCTTTCGAAAGAGGGAGGGAGTCTCAAATGGCCTACTCTGCCCCCGTACTTTTGACAGGAGAGAAGCAGGTGCCCCTCCCCCCCCCTGCCCGCCCAGTTGATACGCCTTTACAGCAAACACATTATATGGTGCGAATTAAGACGACCTCAATGGCCAGGGCCGCACAACAGACGCAATGCCTTGTGTGCAAACAAACACAACACCAGATACTGTGCGCACTGAGGCGGCCTACGGCGGCAGGTGATACAAATGCGAAGACGTTAACTTCAACACCATCATTCCGCCGTTGTGATGCTGTGGTCTTCTTTCGTTCGCCGTCTTTTTATTTTTATTCCTTTCAAGACATTGCGATCATTCTTTAGATGTCATATTATCGTCACTTCCCGGCATTTTTTCTCTTCCTGCTACTGTGCTGTCATGTCGTCTTCATGATACAATCTTAGAGCTATGATCTTCTTACCATCGTTATCATATTATTGTATTCATACGATTTCGATTTCGCGTCGTCATCGCAATGTCACCGTGATACCGTCATGGTAATTTAATTGTCGTCATTTGTGTTGTAGCGATTGCACTACAATTGTAGTGATTGTCAACCCATCAGCGCATACGTATATTTTGCATTAGTGCGTAAAGACGCTTTGGATATCTCAGGCAGATCGGTAGAGCGTGTTCTTACGTAATTCCATGGGGAAACTGACATCCTGTGTTTTCATTTGAGGTTAACAGGATGAGTTGCGCTCCCTTCCTAGATTTTTTTGTTATCTACTTCGCTTGTGCATGGCTGATCATGCAGCAGAAAAAATCACTGATGCTATAGTATTTCTCGGCATGCTACTCATATTTATGGAGGTGTTCCTGGGCATCATCTACAGGTAAAAATTTTTGGATGAACATTTCTCATGGTAAATCGATTCTTGGTGGAGCTTCGCGCGTCAGCTCTTTTTCTCAATGCTATTTTTGCTGTTTTTTTTTACTTTTCTACTTTATACAGGCTTTTCTTACAGCAGAATGTGGTGCGTAAATTAAAGTATTCTTGGCAGTCTAGGTTTTGGGGCTTGATATTGCGCTGTGAAACAGCGGCTGCATGGTGTCCTTGCATGCTGTCCAAGCGGTAACTGCCTTCTGGACAAGTAATGTATGTATGTATGTATGTATGTATGTATGTATGTATGTATGTATGTATGTATGTATGTATGTATGTATGTATGTATGTATGTAGCGGTCCGGGTAGATTAACTAACGACCAGACATAACTTCAGTAAGACGGGTGTTGTCCTCCATTTATTCTTATTCTCCGCCAACCCCTCTTCTTCCTCTTTCTTCACATTCCAGAAGTAGTCCGCTTCACCCTCCCCGGCTTCTTTTGTTTACACCTCCTGGTGTAATATTTCAAAACGTTTCCGATTGAGGCGCATTGTGTTTGACCGGTGGCTCCCAAGTACGAAATAGTCTTCAAAACACCGTGCTGGGATGCCATTTTAACCACGGGGAAGCGTCCGTGAAACGTATCGTTGGTACATCCAATTCCTTTCGTGACTATGACTCGGTCTTCCACTTCTATATATGTTATGTCGTTGTTTCGTCTCTTATCGAAGTTACTCTTCATGCGCTGTATGTAGGCGTCTTCTTGCCTCTCGCTTTTCTTGACTTCACTAAGTGCAAGCTTTTCCAGGATGCAGAGTTTGCAATCCGCAGGGAGAGTATGCACAATTCCAGAGGTGGAAAAGAGAGGACTGCATCCTTACCACTCGTATAAGAACGGTTGTCGCTCCTTGTAGCAGCCTCGAGGCAGCACTTCTAGCCACCTCGGAATTTTGGGTACATCTTCGTGTATTGCTTAATGTCCCTTATAGCCAGTTCAGCAAGGCCGTTTGCTGCAGGATGATAGGGTGAGCAATACTGTACTGTAATCCTATGATCTCGTATCCAGTTCACTAACTTTTTGCTCCGAAAGGCCGGGCCATTGTCACACACTATCGTCATTGTGTTTTGGGAGCATTCAGCTTGAAGAAGAGCAATGACACTGTTGGCATCTTCTTTTCCTGCCTTGGCTGTGATCATTCTTGTGCATTCGTCGATACTGAGTAAAAACGCTTGAGTTTTCCTTTTGCCTTCTTCGTTCTTTTTAAGTTCCGCGAAGTCCAAGTGGATGACTTCAAATGGAATGCGTGAATGCTTTGGGGTTATCAACATATCTGTCGCCTTCTTGAATTTCACTTAGTTCACTTGACATAGGTGGCACGTGCGAATGTAGTTTCGGATGTCGTCCTTCATACTTGGCCAACTAAACCTTTTTCAGCAGTTTGTTGTAAGTGCGCCTGAAGCCGTCATGTCCCCCCGACTCTGGACTGTCGTGGTATAGTTGAAGTATCTTGGGAACCATTGTCGACGGCACGTGATATCTTCCGTCCACAAACTTCATTTCCTCAGTGCCTTCCCACAACTTGACATGATTTATTTCTTCTGGGTGTTCGCTTGTCTCGTGGACAAGTAATCGAGACATGGCATACGCATCTGTGAGTAGTGGGCCAGGCCGATGTGATGCGTCAAAATCGAACTGTTGTAGATAATTAACCCAACTCGCGATTGGACCCTTTGGTTGTGCCATGCCTAGGAGATGAGTCAATGCTTTATGACCGGTAAAGGTTGTAAATTTCGCTCCTTCTAGATAGGTTCTAAAATATTGTACAGCTTTTAAAACTGTCAGCGCGTCGTTTTCTGTGGTAGTGTAATAGACTTCAGCAGGTTTCAGTGTATAGCTGTAATATCTAACGACGTAGTGCTATTGATGAAGGACCTGAAATGTCTAGTAAGGCCTAGAAACACCCGAAGAGAGTGGACATCGTACGGTTTTCTCAACTTTGAAATTCTGTCAACAGAATCATACTTCGGGCTTTTAGTAGACCCGTCGAAAACCCTACCGAGGAACACAACTTTCTCTTGAAAAAAAGCGCGTTTCTTGAAGTTGACCTTAAGGTTGGCGTGGCTGAGTGCACTCAGGACTTGGGAGATGATTCGGGTGTTCCACTTTAGTCTTAGAAAAAACCATGATGTCATCTATGTAGACATTACAAAAAATACCTAGGTGCGGTTTCAATATGTCATTCATAATCTTTTGAAACCAAGCCGGAGAGTTCTTCCAACCAAACGGCAGCCGATTATACTGAAATAAGTCAAAAGGCGTAACAAATGCGGTGTGCTTCTCTGTGTCCTCAGTGAGCAGAATTTGCCAAAACCCCTTACAAAGATCGATACGAGAAAACCAGTGGCATGCACCTGTTTCTTCTCTAATGGTATATATCTTTGGAATTGGGAAAGGTATAACTTCCGTTCGCTGGTTAAGGGCTCTATAATCAGTGGAAAGACTGAAGGTGCCATCTTCGTTGGGTGCAATTGTTATGGGTGAGGCAAAGGTTGAGATGGAAGGTCGAATAATATTAGCCTCTAATATTGCTTGCAGTTCTATTTTAAGCCATATCTTCTTTTCTCTTGACATGTTGTATGGAGCTTTTCGTACCACCTTTTTAGCAGCAATTTACAATGGATCCGCATGTGAATTCATTGCTGGCGGGTAGTTTCCCACACAAAAGAGCTCAGGATACACAGCTCTTATGTCTTCGCACTTAATTACTCGTAGTGGTCTAGGTATCTCAGCGTTTGCCTTCCCTTTTGAGACTTCTTCAACGAGCACTTTATCATCCCAATAAAGATTAACCTTAAGGCTCTTCATGCCAGGGCGAGATAAGAGAAAGTCATAGGTAACATCTGGAATTGCTAGCACGTGGCTGGTGACTAAATCTTCTTGAAATTCAATTACTACGGACGCCCACTTGTTGTGTAAGCTCACCGAACCATTGTATCCTTGTACGCGAAGAGCTTTCCCAGTGTGAAAACAACTAATGTCCAATTGAGTCTTGTTAATAATTGATACTGAAGCTCCACTGACTACCAAGGCTTTCATTTTGATACCATCGATCTTGATAGGTACCTGTAGTAAACTGAATGACACTACGTGCACCGTCTCATGGTAATCGTTGCGGTGATACCGATCATTTTCACCGAGATTGGGTTATAGTTCATAGGGTGGTTGATCTTGTGCACTGATAGAATTGTGTTGGACGCTGATCCAGGCATTATCAGCAAATTGGCTTAAACTGTGCATGTAGTTACGTGCATAGTTATTTGAGGATAAGCACTCCTTATGGGCACTCAACTTCTTCGCGTCCTGATTGTTAAATGCCAGTTGTCTCCTCCACATTGAGCCTTCCTGTTCGAGTTCTGTTCCTGGTAACATATTCTGGAGGCACTGGTAAAGCTCGCTAGGTATACTTGGGGCTCTCATCTGAACTTCATTTCGAATGTCCAGACAGAGACCCTGGATCACTAAGGCGAGAACTGCCGTTGAGGCAAGCCTAGGTTCAGCGGCATGCAGCAAACGACGCTTCTCAAGGACATATTCTAGAGGAAAGCCTGATGTGTACTGGTAACCCTAGAGCAGCATCCCATCTGTTCACAGCACTAACTTCGAAAGCAGCCAGGAAACTTACTTTTCATTTCTCCCAACATGGTGCTTCCTTGTCAAGAAGCTGCAAATCGTACCACTTTCTGGCGGTGGCATGAAGATAACGTCGCATGTTTTGAAACCTTTATCATAAGAGACCCACTTATTCTTTTCCGAAGCGTACTCATAAAAGGATGGCCATTGGTGAGGGCTTTGGTGGTTGTCTTCAAAAATGTCTGGCTCCTCAAGCTTTTCGGCTGCTTTGTCTAGGCTGAGTGGCTCAACAAGATCTCGAGTTTTCATTATTTGACCATATTGCGTCATTTGTTGCTGATGATATTCAAAAAGTTTCATAATGATGCTCATCCCCGCAGTGGTTTCTTGCGTGAAGCGTCCACATCGCATTGGTTCGAGGATCAGTTGTTCCAGTGCCGGTAGTGGCAGATTCACCTTTACCGATTCCATTTGAAGAAGTTGCTCGCGTCCTATGGAAGCTTCTTTCATAACTGTCTCGTTGAGGTCTGCTGAACTAACATGACGTGGAAGGTCTGCTGATCGCTCACCTTGCACTTGATAACTCTTGAAGACAACATGCGGCAACGACGTCCGGTCGATGCAGAACGTAACCCACACGTTCGTCGTCGGCTGCGCCAAAATATGTAGCGGTCCGGGCAGATGCACTAACCACCAGACATAACTTCAGTAAGACGGGTGTTCTCCGCCAACCCCTCTTCTTCCTTTTCTTTCACATTTCAGAAGTAGTGCGCTTCATACATTTATATATATATGTATGTATGTATGTATCTATGTATGTATGTATGTATGTATGTATATATGTATGTATGTATGTATGCCTGCATTTATGCATGAATGTATGTGTGTATACAGGGTGCCCCAACTATCAGGCACTAAAATTCAAAAATATGCAAATGCCATGTAGCTGGACAGAACCCAGGTAATCCTGTATGCCGTCGCTTGAAGATATTCAGATTATTTTTCCCATTCCGCTTAATTACACAATTAATCTCCAATATTTATTTAACTACTCAAATACTATAATTAGGTGAAAAATGTTGGTAAGAAATTTGTAGAGCTGCCGCCGATGGTGCAAGGTGGTGTCAATCTAGTCACCTAAACTCACTTTCTTTCGCACATACATCATACGGCGCGTGGCGACGCGATGAATTGATGTGTTGTGTCTTTTCAACCATTTAACATAACCACTAAATTAAAAAAGTCAAATAGAATTAAACTAAACCAACAGCTTCGCTGGTCTTCCATCTTCATATAGTGGAAGTGCTCTGAATTTTTTCTCTTAAGATCAACTAGAATATCGGCTATCCGCGTTTGCTCTCTGGTTGGCACCGTTCTCTTCCTGTCTCTTTACCTTACGCCTAACAGTTAACGTTCCATCGTTCCTTGGACTGTCCTTAACTTGTACTTGAGCTTCTTTGTTAACCTCCAAGTTTCTTCCTCATATGTGAACATCGCTAGAATGCAAAAATTAGGCGGTTTTACGTGTCAAAACCCCGATCTGATTATGAGGCTCGCCCCAGTGTGTGACTACGGAATAATTTGGAACACATGGGGTTCCTTAACGTGCCCCTAAATCTAAGTACACGGGTGTTTTCGCACTTCGCCCTCATCGAAGTGCGACCCCCGTGGCCGGGATTCGATCCCGCGACCTCGTGCTCAGCGGCCCAGCACCATAGCCACTAAGCTACCACGGCGGGTGCCGGTCGAATGGAATGACTGAACACTTTTCTGCATATTGTGAGTTGTGTATATATCTTCATCATCATCAGCCTATATCTATGTCCACTGGAGGACGACGGCGTCTACCTGCGATCTCCAATTACCCATGTCTTGCGCTAGCTGATTCCGACTTACGCCTGCGAATTTCCGAATTTCATAACTCCACCAAGTTTTCTGCCGTCCTCGACTGCGCTTCCCTTTTCTTGGTATTCAATCTATAGCCCAAATGGTCCACCGGTTATCCATCCTGCGCATTACATGGCTGGCCCAGCTCCACTTCCTTTCTTTTTCTTTTTTTCTTCTTTTTCTTTTTTGCTTAATGTCAACTAGAATATCGGCTATGCCCGTTTGTTCTCTGATCCACACCGCTCTCTTCCTTTAAAATGTGACATATGTACAGAAGTCCCACTTCTTGAGATATTTTTTGAACTATTGTGGTGCGGAATGAATAACCTTAATGAGAAATGAATGAACCGTTACAAAAGCTATCTGCCGAAATAAAGCAGACCATTAGATATCAGGCGGAAAATGCTGTTATAATTGCAAAGACCTCTGCCCTTTATAATACCCATCCTGATGGTGCAGTGGGTTTGGCGTTACGTTACCAAGCCCAAGGGCGCGGGATCAAATCCCGGCCACGGCGACCGCATTTCGATTCGGGCGAAATGCAAAAACACCCCTGCACCATGCATTTGGTGCAGGTTGAAGCACCCCTAGTGGTCAAAATAAATTCGGAGTCCCCCATTACAGCATTCCGTATAATCATATTGCGGTTTTGACGTGTAATACTCCAGAATTTAGTTTTTTTACCCTGATAATAAGGTTGGAGTCATTGAAATAAATCACACTTATCAAATCAGCATAAAAGCTGTTTGCAGGTAATAATCAGAAATCAATTCTTCTCATGTGTAGTGTCTGCAAATGACCGTGTGCTCACACGTTTATTTACCATTATTATGCCGTGTAGCAAGGTGTGCGTCACACTAAAATTGTATTAATTGCCTCAAGACATCGCTCGCATTTTCAATGTTTTTTTTTAGAGTTTGCAAGTTGCTGTTCAATCGTATCCATTCCGAAATTAGCAATTTGCCAACTCATCAGTTACCCCAACCTTATAGATACAGGCTAATTAAGATCACGTCGCGCTATTATTTTTGCGCTGTAAATATGTGAATTTTTCAATAAATCCATATTAAATCTGATGAGAAAAGAATAGAGAAGGTGCCTTATGCGTACAGAGGAAATGAAATGCTAGAATCCTTGCTAACAAACTACCCTTCTTTATATAGCACAACCGAACCAAATCGCATTAACACCGGGAACGCTTTCGATGCTTGGATACTTACGAATGTTTTCTTCATCTGTTACATTATATTTTATTCTTGATTCTAGATCCCAAGTGTGGCAATTGGCACTGCCCGACATTCCAAGCAGGAATGAGTAGGTGTTCGAAGAAGAAACCTATAGTCGCAGGTGGCAAAGTAACGTTTCTCCCCGTCGAGTAACGTTACTCCCCGTCGAGTAAGAGGGAAGAAGAAGAAGCCGATGAGTGCCGACGTGGGAACTTCGGCTCCCGCTTCTTGACATGTTTTCGACCGGATATTTTGCTCACAGCGTCAAAAAGTTGGTGTCACTCGACGCCTAACTTTCTCAGGATCACGCTGATACCAAGTTTGCTACGGTGGGTGGACTTTTCCCCATTTTCAAGAGGACTGTCAGTGTGACCACGACGCGGGCGCGCTAAGCCTAGCGCTCTCCGGCGGATCCGCGCTCGGCGTCGCCGATTGGCCACGTCACGATGGCGACGGCCATGCAAATCACCGTGGAAGGGGAGGACATCTCCTCCGATGAGTTTGAAAACAGCGTCGGATGGACTACGGCGGTCAGCAAGCGCAAGTCTGCTACGAAGAACGCGCCCAGGCAAGGTGACCGTGCCTCGCCCGCATCACGTGGCGAGAAACGAAGCCGTACTCCGGCTAGTGTGAAGAAACGTATCACTACTGCTTCGAGGCTGCCCCACTTGCCAAGGGAGCACATTCGAGTCATTGTTCGCCCCCGCGGAGGCCTGGACATCAAGAAGGTGGGACATCTTAGGGTCGCCCAAGCCCTAACCGTCGCCGCAAACCTACAAGCGATTGATATCACGGAGGACATCATATGCCCCAACATGATGCAAAACATCATGATCGTGAGCACCCCCTCGAGAAGTAACGCCATGGCGTACGCAGGGGTGGAGGCAATCACCATTGGCGAAGCCAACTACGAGCTTAATGCTTACTTCGCCGCCCCCGAGAACTCATGCAAGGGGGTCATCCACGGCGTCGATCCCGCCATAGAGCAGGAAGAATTACAGCGCCTCATCATCCAGCCCAAGAACCCCAGCGCTCTCGAGGTGCGGCGAATTAAGAACACAAGCACCGTCATCATTCTCTTCGACGGCCTTAAAGTGCCCGATTACATCAAATGCGGCCCAAGCCTGATGAAATGCTCACTCTATCGCCGACAAACCGACATCTGTTACGTCTGTGGTAGACTAGGTCATCGAGCCGATGTCTGTCCGGCACCGGAAAATGTCATCTGCAGGGGGTGCGGTATGAACAACCCCGAAGATAATCACGTATGTTCTCCCAAATGCACCCTCTGTGGAGGGCCTCATATCACGGCAGACAAGGCCTGCAAGCAACGCTACCAGATGCCCTACGTAGTTCGTCGACGCCGTAGAAGACGACGACAAAACAAGCAAACAGTCCGGCTGACGAATTCGCCGGCTCCCTTGAAGTCAGCGCTAATCGGAGGTTCCACGTCACGGAGTCGTTCACGTGACCGCGTCTGCACCTGCGGCGGATCCCGCGGGCGCTCGGCGGAGCGCTCGACTTCCCGGAGACGCACGGCTTCGCGAACCAGATCCGGCTCCAGAGGGCGGTCTCGCTCTCGCGTTCGGGCGCACACCAGCAGCAGCGGCGGCGGCGGCAGTCCGGGATCCAGCTGGGCCGACCGAGTCAGGAACCCGCCGCCCCCACCGAAAAAGGTAACGGGGGGTACATCTCCAGAGCATAATAGAATCACACAACTAGAAAAGGAAAACAGATTACTAAAGCAGGCACTTGACCAGCTCCGGTCTGAAGTAGCCGCACTCAAAAAAGACGATCGGAAGACGGGAGAAGAGTGCACCAGTCAATCTGCGCTGCCGCCTACCCCTGTGGTCGAGGATCCCATAGAAGTTCAAGTAGCAGAACCGGTGATCCCAGTAGAAGTTCCAGTAGCAGAACCTGTGGTTAATGGTCAAACCAAAAAGAGAGCACTATCTCTGGCGGGCGGACAGCCGAAAAGCGCCCTCTCCAACCGCTTTGACAAATTCGAAAACGCCACCAACAGTCGTTTAGACAAGCTTGAGGCTGTATTAGACAAGGTTGTAGAAGCAATACATACCCTAGTGGCCAGGTGCGACAAGCTGGAGACGGCAGTCTCGAACATGTGCCTGATGCAAGGACACCAGACTGGTGTCAACACTAACACACAACATGGCGGTACACCAAAATAATATGGAAATATGGCAATGGAACTGCAGAGGCTTCCAACCAAAAAGGAATGTCCTCCAACAGTTCATTCGGTCCACAGTAAAAATGCCACACGTCATTCTACTACAGGAAACCCCTCATAAAA
>NC_051160.1:187744256-187765253 GCF_013339745.2 Dermacentor silvarum
GCTACCAAACGCCCCTCGAAGCAGTGGCAGTTCGACTTGTTCTCCTAAACAGACTCATCACCATTTGCTCGCTTTACATACCCCCACATTACCAACTAAACAAACATGAATTTCAGTCATTTATAGACGAATTGCCAGAACCTTATCTTGTTCTTGGCGATTTTAATGCGCACAGCGGTCTGTGGGGCGACTCTCGCATTCATGCACGAGGCCGTCTAATTGAGGACTTTCTTTTCTCATCCGGTGCGTGTCTGTTAAACAAAAAAGAAGCTACATATTATTGTCTCGCAAACAATACCTTTTCCTCCATAGATCTCAGCATAGCTTCTCCATCCATACTACCTGAACTTGAATGGGAAGTTATAAAAAAACCCTCATGGGAGCGACCATTTCCCAATACTGCTGAGAGCACAAAGACAATACGTATCTCCACCACATGCCCCCCGGTGGAAGGTCGAGGCAGCGAACTGGGAAAAATTCCAAACACTTACCAGTACGATCTCGTGGGCTGACATGTCTTTGCTCGGAATTGACGGTGCCGTCGAGTATTTTACTAAGTTCCTAATTGATGCAGCATCTAAGTGCATTCCCCAAACAACTGGACTTCCTAGCAAACCGCGTGTTCCGTGGTGGAATGAACAATGCCGGAACGCGCGTAGGCAGCAGAACAAAGCATGGAGGCAGCTTCGCGATTCTCCTACTGCTGAAAACCTTGTCAATTTCAAGAAAATTAAGTCCCAAGGTAGGAGAACGCGCAGACAAGCCAGGAGAGACAGCTGGCAAAAATTCTTATCAAGTATCAATTCATACACGGATGAGGCCAAGGTTTGGAACAGGGTGAATAGAATAAGAGGATGACAAACACATCCACCTCCCCTGGTACACACGCAGCGAGACAACCTGGAGGACCAAGCGAACCAGCTGGGTGCACATTTTCAACATGTGTCCAGTTCGTCGCACTATTCTCCAGCGTTTAAAAGATACAAATCAGCAATAGAAAAAGAAAACCTAGATCGAAAGAGCACCGGGAACGAGCCATACAACTTGCCTTTCTCTCTAGCAGAACTGCATGCATCACTCGCCTGCTGCAACCAATCTGCCCCAGGCTCTGACCGCATACTATATGAAATGTTGATGAACCTGCCCTCTGAAACGAAGAAAACCCTTCTCTGTCTGTATAACTCCAGATGGACCTCCGGCGAGATCCCCTCTGCCTGGAAAGAGGCCATAGTGATCCTTATCCTGAAGCAAGGCAAGGATCCATCGTCCGTATCGAGTTATCGGCCCATAGCTCTAACAAGCTGCATCTGCAAAGTCTTCGAGAAGATGATAAACCGCCGTCTGATACATTTCCTTGAATCAAATAAGCTGTTTGACCCATACCAATGTGGGTTTCGCGATGGCCGATCTACCACTGACCATCTGATACGCATAGAGGCTAAAATTCGAGAGGCTTTTGTCCACAAGCAATTCTTCCTTTCTGTTTTCCTCGATATGGAAAAAGCATACGACACCACGTGGCTGTTCGGAATACTGAGAGACCTCTCCCACTTTGGTATACGTGGTAATATGTTAAATGTGATTGAAAGTTATCTGCTGAATCGCACATTCCGTGTTCGAGTTGGCAATGCATTATCACGACCTTTCGTGCAGGAAACCGGAGTGCCACAGGGTGGGGTGCTCAGTTGCACTCTCTTCATTGTAAAATGAATTCCTTGCGTCTATGCATCCCACGCAACATGTTTTATTCAACGTACGTCGATGATGTACAGATTGGATTTAAATCGTGCAACCTTGCAATCTGTGAGCGGCAAGTTCAGCTTGGTCTGAACAAGGTGGCTAAATGGGCAGATGAGAATGGGTTCTGCATAAATCCGCAAAAGAGCACCTGCGTCCTTTTTTCTAGAAAGAGAGGACTGAACCCCGAGCCCGACATTGACCTGCAAGGACAGCATCTACCTGTAAAAACGGAACATAAATTCTTGACACAAAGCTAACATTCATACCACACCTAAAACATCTAAAAAACAAGTGCATGAAAACAATGAATATTTTAAAAGTGTTGTCACGCACTACATGGGGTAGTGACAAGAAGTGTCTGTTAAATTTGTATAAAAGCCTCATACGAACACGCTTAGATTACGGGGCCATAATTTATCAGTCAGCCACCCCAACCGCGTTGAAGATGCTGGACCCCGTCCACCATCTAGGTATTCGCCTCTCTACAGGTGCCTTTAGGACAAGCCCTGTAGAAAGCCTTTACGTGGAATCCAATGAGTGGTCACTCCACTTGCAGAGGACCTACACAGCTTTCATGTATTTCCTCAGAGTGAACGCTGACAGTCAGCATCCCACATATTCCACTGTAAATGATTTGTCCAGCTCCCACCTGTTTCATAACCGGCCTGCAGTAAGACAGCCCTTCTCGTTGCGTGTGAGAAGTTTGGCTGAGGAAATGGATGTCCCAGTCCTTGAACATCGTCTAATGACACCCACTCTGCAGGTCTCACCGTGGCAGTGGCAGATTGTAGACTGTGATTTGTCCTTTTTACATGTTACGAAGCACGCCCCGGTTACACATATTCGAATGCACTTCCTTGAACTGCAGCATAAATACTCCTGTCCGGAATTTTACACCGATGCATCAAAGTCTCATGCTAGCGTCTCTTATGCAGCGGTTGGCCCATCATTTTCAGATGCCGACGCCCTGCACCCACAAACGAGCATTTTTACAGCAGAGGCTTATGCAATACTGTCGGCTTTAAACACATCAAGGACTCGAAAATACCAAAAGCAATCATCTACACAGACTCGCTGAGCGTAGTAAAAGCTTTAAAATCTCTTAAAAGGCACAAAAATCCAGTAATGGTATCGCTTTATTCATTCATATGTAGTATTTATGCGTCTGAGCAGCATGTTGTGGTGTGCTGGGTGCCAGGGCACCGAGACATCGAGGGAAATGTACTCGCAGACCAGATTGCCACATCCATCGAGGCAAAAGCTGGCAACACATCTATGCCCGTCCCTGTACCTGATATGAAGTCATATCTACGCAAGAGACTTCGGGTCCATTGGCAGAGTCTGTGGGACGGCCAGACTCATAACAAGCTCCATTTAATTAAGCCCCATTTAGGAAACTGGCCATGAACCACGAAATCTAGAAGAAATGATGTCCTATTCTGTAGGCTCAAAATAGGAGACACTTACAGCACGCATAATTACCTGTTGTCTGGAGGCGAACCCCCAACCTGTACTAGATGTGGGGAAGCACTTACTGTACTTCACATCCTAGTACAGTGTCCACTATTAGAACCTGAAAGAAAAAAGCACTTTCTTCAAGCCTATAAAGAGAATATACCCCTTCACCCAGCGATGTTTTTACATAATGACCCGATATTTCCGCACGATTCAGTTTTAGCCTTTTCAAACGACCTCAACATATTGCAAGTTTTTCGCCCGAGAGATTCGTAGTGGCATCCTCTTTCAGAGGACGCTGCTGCGACAGCATATTCGAAATGCACTCTCCTCCAGGCCCTTGCTTCTAAGGGTCCCTGTGAGGCAGTAGTGCCTTGTATCTCTTACAACTTTTTTATATTATATTATATTCATTGCGCCCCTATCACGTCATTGTCATGATCTTAGTATTTTTGTCTTTTACGCACCTTTAGTGCGCAGGATTTTAGGCCCCTTTACAGCCACCCTACACCTACCCACTGTCATTCATCATACCATTGCTCATTCAGTACACCACGTCTTGGCGCTCTTTGGCCATAGCTGGCCCTTGCGCCACAAAACAACATATATCATCATCATCATTCTCTACTAACCTTGCGCTCGTATCTTTTACTGACAAAATTAAACATGCCGTCGATAATGGCGACTATGCCGGCGCTGTATTCATTATTCTAACCAAAGCAATTGACAGCATAGCTCACTGCATTCTTTTTTATAAACTCTATCGGTATTGTTGGTCCCGCACTAAGCCTCTTCAAAAGCTATTTATGTAACGGGCAGCAAGCTGTTTACATTGTTACAAAGTCTCACTGCCAGTGACACTTTTTTTGGGCCTGCTACGGTCTTTGTGCCTTGATCATTAAAACCCCCTTAACTCTCTCCGGAGTCCGTGACTGATTGGCGGACGGTGGTAAGACAAACCCAATGACGAAAACTCTACTCACCGGACTTCGCCGCAGATGCCGCCTTACCGGACTTCCGCCTTCGCTGATCGGGATTATGTCCGAAGTCCAGACCTCTGATGCGTCGGGCATCCCGCTTGTCTGGAATGCCCTCGCCGAGTGTGCGATTTTCTCGGCAGAGCTGTCCTTTCCAGCCTTGCTTTTCTTTTGTAATGATCATTTCCTTTTGCGGGTGTGTTTCATGTATTGAACAAACGCCATATCATTTGCGTTTGCTAAAATTTTAGCATATTCCGCTATGATACGTGAGGCAGCATTCCATAGCGTGTGGCTACTGCGTTTCAGCAGGACATTAACAGGCAGCCATGACATTGGGTTGGAGTGCATATGGTAGGCATTACCAAATCCTGCCTGGGAGCTTACCACTGTCCTTGAAAAGAAAAGTCCACAATCATTGCATTCTACCGGTGCTAACATTTGGGGAAGAAACTTGGAGGTTAACAAGGAAGCTCGAGTACAAGTTAAGGATCGCACAAAGAGCTATGGAACGAAAAATGTTAGGCTTAACGTTAAAAGAAAAGAAGAGAGCGGTGTAGATCAGAGAGCAAACATTAGTAACCGATATTCTAGTTGACATTAAGACGGAAACATAGAGCTGGCCAGGCCATATAATGCGTAGGATGGATAACAGGTGGACTATTAGAGTTACAGAATGGATACCAAGAGAAGGGAAGCGCAGTCGAGGACGGCAGAAAACGAGGTGGAGTGATGAAATTAGGAAATTCGCATGCGCAAGTTGGAATCAGCAGAAGACAGGGGTAATTAGAGATCACAGGGAGAGGCGTTCTTCCTGCAGTCGACATAAGTATAGGCTGGTGATGATGATTTACCAGTGTCTTCCATGTGACGGCATAATTTAGCTAGCATGACTTGCTCAAAAAGTTTACCTAGGCTAGAAGTAAGGGAGATGGACGCATATTTTCTTGGATAACTGGTTTGTGAGGTTTCGGTATCAGGATGACCCTTCCATGTGTCCACTCCTCTGGCAGTGTGCCGCTCTGCCAATGCATGTTGAAGATACCGGTAAGTTCTTGCAGGGAATAGTCCTCTAGAGTTCTAAGAGCAGCGTTTGTTATGCGACCTTCGCCTGGCGTGGTATTGCGAAGTCTATGAAGTGCTGCTCGGGCTTTTTATATAGTTATGTCCCAGTCCAGTTCATTATTTGGTGGGACGGCGAACTCCTGCAGGGGATTGAAAGCGCGCGGCGAGGTGTGTAGGCTCTTGAGTTTCTGTAGGAGCGCCAGCGTGTCGTATTTATGGCTGTGTGTTAGTCGAGGGACGAGATTTCTAGTATCTTGTTGACTTTTAATGGGATCAATTAGATGTTTTAAAGATGTCATCCTCGAGTGGTACTGAGATTGCCTCTGAGACCCTCGCATATCTGCTCCCAATTTTGTCTAGAACGTTGTTGGATGTAATCCTGATTTCGCTGTGCAAGCTCAGATATCCTGCTTGGGAGCTTCTTGCATTTTTGCTTAGAATATCGTTTCATGAGACTTACATGCGCTTCTATCATATTGCCCAATTTTGAGTCCATAACTGGGACTTGCTGTTATGGGCTATATTGGACCTCAAGGACCTGTGCCGCTTGGACCTCAAGGACCTGTGCTGTCCAGGTTCGCGCAACCACCGGCCCTGTTCGTTTGTTTCCCGCTGTTTTCTAAGTTTATCCCATTTGATTAGTTTATGATCCCTTCTTTTTCGACACGGGGGCTTGTCGACCTGAGACTTGAACTTCGATAATATAATGGTCACTGCCTAAAGTTTGTGCTGTTCAATTCCATTACAGGTTGTGGATGCGTCTTCCCATCGTGAGATCCCTACTTGTGTCCATCATTCCTATTGTACGTTGTCTGGTGGGGTAGTCGAAATCATTGTACACCGTGATCTGGGGCTGTTGAGCTTGTGTCATGAGAACCTCCCCTCTGACAGAAGTTTTCTGGTCTCCCCAATCGATGTGCGCGCAATTAAAGTCTCCGGCCACTATTATTGCTGTTTTATTTGCCGCTGCGGTAATTTGCGCTATCAGGTGAGTGCGGCGCGTTGCTGCCATACTCGGCGGATTATATATATTGGCGATGACTAAGGAATCCTGTTCAATATCGATTGGGATAACTTCAAGGACTACGTTTTTTACTATGTGGGAGAATGTAAGTTGCGTATGCCTTATGAACCGCTTGATAAAGGTGGACACAACCGGAGCAGTATCATTTGGAGAGTGATAAGCAGTATATCCTGGGAGCGATATGCTTGTTTTAGGATTCTCTAGCAGAATTAGATCTGGTGTGTGCTCTTCATTTAGTATGAGTTGGATTAGCGCTTCTCGCTTACAGCGTAAGCTGCGACAGTTCCAGTGCCAGTTTTAAAAGGGGATGAGTCTTCGAATTAGATGAATCACCTGCCATTTTTCTGCCCAGAAGTTTGGGAAGTGGAGGGGGTATGAGTGGTTGGGGGTAGGGACGCCGCCTATATTTCATCGGTTGCCTCCGCCACCATAGACCCATTTGTGTTCTGAGCTGGGTACAGAGGGTATCTCGTTTGTTCTCTAAAATTTGAAGCGTTCGTCAATGAGGCTGTCGATCCGAGATTCGAGAGTTGGGAATCGAGCCTCGAGTGTTTGGGGGCGCTTTTCTAGGAGTTGCTGGAATTCATCGCGCATCTGCTGTTGCAAGTGTGCTACTTTCGCTGTTAATTTTGCCTCAGGTTGGGCTTCAAACTAATCCTGCAACTCAGCTGTTTTGATTGCTCCAGCTCTGTTGTTTTGGCTGATGGCGGAGGAACGTGTTTTCGTTTTTGTATGTGCGGTCGAGGTTGGGCTTTCTGCGGGAGGTGATCTCTGGGTGTCTAGGGTTACGTAAAGGGTGACCAGGGGGTGGGTGTGAGGGTTGGGTGATGATTTGGGTGACGAGTGATGGGTAAGGTTGGGTGATGGACTGTCGCAAGCTTCTTAGCTCCTCTCAAAGCCGGGCCATCTCCACGTCCCGGGGATCTGGTTTGCGGACGATTCGTTCTGCCTATATGAGCTCATCGGGGGCCTTCGGCGGGGCTGATGGATTCCATCTTGGGAAATCGTCTGCGTGTAACTGCCTTCTTCCGGTTGTTCCCCTGTTTACTGGCTTCGTTGTTTGTTGTCGCTGTGTTGCTTTACACCACCTTGTTCCTGTAAGGTGCTCTCCACCGCACAGGATGCATCGGGGCATGCCCTAACGTGTTCTGTCTTCACCGTAATCTTCACCGCATCATGGGCATCTCTGTATTTTGGTTTCTGGGCACACATCATGTCTGTCCTGGGGCACGACAGTTTGTGCAGGCTTCAGGTCGCGCTCTACATGGCGTGTACAAGTGCACTCCCCCATAGTAGATGATTCTACGGGGGATTCTAAAGGTTATAAAGATGGATTTAGACTTGCCCATGTGTCTTGCTAGTAGGATGCCTGCTTCCGGATTTCGCGCTTGTAGATCTTGCAGAATCCCTTCTTCCGTTTCATTCTAAAAAGCATTGGATACATTGGATATCACGCCTCTTACTGTGTCCGCTTCAGGGTCTATGTACGCTGCCACCCCTCCGGGAAGTCCTCTTCCCGGAGGTTAGTTCCTTCGACTTGTACACACATCATCGTGGGCTGTCGGTGTTTCGACGAGCTAGGTCTCGCGCCTGTCTTGGCGCGGCCTGTATGGCGTGTCGGACTTCTCTGGCAAATAAGTCGCGTTAACTGGGCGATAGGGTCACCAAACTTGGTAAGTGGCCTCCACTCACCTTCTGGTAGCTCTACGGCAAGATTAGCGAAACTAGATCATGATTTACCAAAAGGGTGGCATCGGTTTAACGGAGCCGATGTTGCATGCGTCCGCACTCGCCCGTTACCTGGACGCCCTCTTCCACAGCTGGTACCGATGCTGCTCATCATGCCAGTGTTTCCATACTGCTCCTCCCACTGCGAAGGCTCTGACTGCGCTGGCCCACTGCCAGTCGGTGGGGTGATTTGGGTCTCAAATTATTTGCCTCAATATATCGCGAAATGAAAGCACGTATACAGCTGCGCTTAAATTCGGCGTTAAATATCGTAATCTTCGGACTTTTTTAATTTTTCTTCTCTTATTTTCTCTTTAACCGACGGAGAGTAGCAAACTGTATATTGTAATCTTCGTGCATTTCGGTTTATTTTTATTTCTTTCTCTATGTACAACTGACAGTCAGAAAGTCGTGCAACCTAATTTAACCTAACATAACTGCCTCAATTACTCTAACCCAAATGTCGGTTCTCGGCACATTCTGCTGTCCACGCGGCAGCAGGCACGTGCCATTAAGAAGCAGTGCGCGTGCCCTCCGATATTGCAATGGCGTAGCTGAGATCTCAGAGGCCACACAGTGCTGATAAGTATCAGCCATTGCGGAGTACTTAAATTGTAAATTTTTCGGAGTATCAACCAATGCATGCAAATGTTCAAGAACAAAGGCACTCGTACCTTACCTCAATCTTGTGCAGTGAGGAACGTACCCTTCCTTCAGAAACTATCACATCGTTGTGAATTGTCAAGTGATAATTTTCTACAGTATATTTGCAGAAAGGAAGACAATGCCAACAAATGAAATCGTCGCGTACATTCCTAAAAATAGTTTTCGCGTAGATGCAGATACTGTTGTTTGTATACTTTTCCATTATGCCTTGTCTTTTACCTAGAAAGTCTAATTTTCTATGAGCACTATCAGAGAACTATGTGCCATGTGTGCAGTGTTTCATTTCTAGGGCATATCATTTTTAACGCGATAGCGTTTAGGGCCCCGTATCGCAGAAAATCCGGCGTCGGCAATCGGCGTGGGATCGCGGATGGCGGAGAAAATCATCTAACCACATCGACCGCGCAGGCCCTCCACGTGGTGCAAAGTTCTGGTGAACAAAAATTGAATTTCTCACAGTGAAATCCGTCAGAAAAATGGTAAATACGACTTTACCATTCGGCGTCGGATTCGCCGTGGGATTGTTTACCAATCGGCGTCAGATTGTAATTTGAATTTACGAGCAAACCTAATTATGCTACGAGGAAACTCGAACACAAACCCCTTTTCCAGCATTTCTACAAGACCTGCGGGCGTCGCGGCAACAGCAAACAATTATTTAATAAAAAAAGGTGCTAGGGCCTTCACATTTTAATAAAAGACCACTTATATTGCCCCTGGAAGAACGTCTTTCCAGCAATGCATTTCTGTTTAAAAGTGAAGCCGACTTTAAGGGGATTGGTATAAGCTTGGTCTTTGTAAGCTGGCGTTCCCACGTTGAATCTTGCAGTGAATGAAGCCTACTTGCCGTGTGCGAAGGATGCTATGCGAACGGGTCCCGATAACGCTATCGCATTCTACTCTTAAAGGTGAAGCTTAAGCGTCCTGCAATTTTTTTTCTGTATAGTAACGACTTTGTGTTTTTGGAATTAAAGTGTTCTGTAATTACTTTAAAGAAATTGCTGTTTTTCTTTGAGGTTCCTAGCGTCATTATATCGCACGGAGTAAATATTTTTGTCGCCATACATCTTGCCTATTTTGGGGGAATCGTGGTTGAATATTGTGACAGCGCAGTTCTGAAGTATATAAACATCCAGATGAATACCAAACACGCAGCCAAGAATAAGGATGGTATATCGTAGCACGCTTAAAGCTATTGCAAATCTACTGATAACTATAGGCTTCAATGAACGCCAGTGCTGCAGCACAATATGCCACTTTCTTTTTTATTATGACGTGCTTACCTGCTAGAACTTTTCGCGACAGTGTCGTTTGTTTTCTTTTTTTCTTTTTCTAGCACTAGCGTGAGCCGCACGGCGAGTGCCGGGAGACAGACGGCCGCCAAACAGCGCTTTCATTCAGCGTTTCCTAGGGCCGCTGAATACTGACGTACCTGACAATATGTCCTGTGACGCGCATGTCTACAACTTGTCTACGGGGTTTTGGTGTAGCGGGACATCCACTTGGCAACGTCATTGTTGAACAAACTAAACTTAGAGACTTAGATAAATTATCAGGCACAGCCGCCAAGCACAAGGCTGTGTTGGGCAACGTCCTTTTCCTGTAAGTTTGGAGAAACCGATACCTGGCTTCGCTACAGATGTCGCACTTGCTGTACAATAGGCGGGTTTATCGTGAGCAGAAACGGTGCATTTAGGTAAATAAGAAAGGCTACTATCATTATCATCATCATTGACAAAAGCTGACCTCCCCCCACCCCCCTCAGAAAGAACCTGGATGCGCCCTTAAGTGACCGTACATCACTATAGACCTTCTACCAATCCACATGCGCACCGGGCATGCGCCTTTTATGGAAAGCGCTTCGAGTGTTCCGATATGATCTATCACAATAAAACAGCGCATACAAGAGTTCGGCGAACCACACGCCTTTCTTTTACGTGTGGAGCACTTAATAGGGGCCCGGGATGTCGGCGTCTAATGTGTCATGTCATCACGCTCAGAAAACCCACGCGCAAAACAGGGCCAAAATATGCCAATACCAGCGCAAAACCGGATAAAATTAAACTACTACATTCACAATAATAAAAAATGCAGGAATACTCATGAATTATTCGAATTATTTACAGAAATTCGTTAAAATTGCTTCTAAGACGTGACATCTGGCTGGAGAGGAGGAGCGCGCCTAGAAAAGTCGTTCCCGCATTCCAGGACGCTCTTTCCCGCCATGGACGCCGAGCAGCAAGCACGCTTGGAGCGACAGCGGGTGCTCGCCCGTGAAAGACAGCGCTGACGCAGGGCTCATCAAGCGGTGCGCGCCCGAGAATTTGAAGTTGCTCGCCAGCGCAGGCAAGCTAATCCCAACATCGTGAAGGCCCAAACACAAGGTGCTCGCCAGCTTCGACAGGCCAATCCGCAAGCGTAAGCACGCCAAGGTCAAGCGAAGCGTCAGAAAAGACAAGTAAACCCCCAGCTCCGACAACGGGAAGCAGACGCTAAACGACAACGCCGCGACTACGACCCGCAACTGCCAGAAGACGAAGTGCAAGCTCGAAGAGTGCCACTAACCCGAAGTTGGAGGCGTCGACGCTCGCTTCAATCTCGACTTCCTTGACTGTACCTCTGGGCATAGTTTCAAAGTTTGTGATCACCTTTGGTTTCACAACGCAATAATGAAAATCGGTAACATCCACAGTGCTGAATCGAGAGCCAACGCAATCGCATTGCTTCAACAAGAATTTCACGCAACGCCATCGACAAATTGTAGTGAGTACTCAGTTTGCTCTACATGTAAGGATTCCCTAGTAGCAGGCAAAGGGCGAGCAATTAGTATAACTAATGGTTACCGCTACGTTCCCAAACCCGCAGACTGTCGCAGAACGCGGGACAATCACTGGTCCACACTTCCCCAGCTTCGACATTGAGTGGAACTGCATTACCCCAGAGTTTATCATTGCATTTGGATTACACTGGCATTACCTTTATACTGTCGAGTTTACCATTGTATCTAGATTTCATTGGCATTACATTTGGCGTCGATTTTAGCATTGCAATTTGGATTACATTGGCTTTATTATTTAAGCAGATCAAGTTCACTTTGCCAAAGTCGACAATGTGTTTGCAATGCTTAAATATACGTGATGTTGGAGTGTTTCACCGGTAGTAACCCGGTACTGTGCGTACCGTTGGAGTAAAAGAAAGCAGAACTACGCTCTCCCTACAGGTTGCGCAGAGCCTCGCTGTAACTCAAACGAAATGGTTGAATTGTTGCGAAATATGCGTTCACGTTTTGCCAAAGTTGCAGCATTGGAACTTTAGCGACGTAGCTTTGCACTCGCGGCGGCAACCTTTATACACGCTAACGCCATTCCGCGCAGGACTGGCTCAAACTGCGGTTTTACAGATTTCCGAGTTTCTACATGGTTCTTGGTTCTTGAACGAAACTATAATGCGGAAGCCTCTGAGTTGAGTATGCGAAGCGCGAAAGTGGTCACAAACGGGTTTTCAACTTTACGGCGCTGTATAATCGGCGCTGACACAAACCGTTCGGAAAATAAATCGCTTTTTGCGGATCCCACGTTCCGTGGACTTCTGAATGTACACATGACTTCATCTGTGAAAGGCGACGCTTAGCTTTGCAACATTAGCTTGTTTCTGTCCGGCTACGTGACATCCACATAAGTTAAAATCTTGGTGCATAATTGTTAGAACACTCTGTAAACCTCACTGCCAGATGCATCACGTGACGAGCCTTCGACAGAACATAACGATTCCGCACTGCACCATGACTTGCGAATGCGCCAATTACCGCATATATCCTGCAGTTTTTTTTCTTGCATTCCGCCCAATTACATAGCTACCCTTTAATAATTCATCAACTTCTAAATTATCTACCGACTAGCCAGCACAGTCACCTCCGCAGCCCACTAGCGGTCACCATTGGAGGCTGCTATAGCTCGCCTGAATTATAATTACATAAATGTGTCAATGAGAAAATTGTAGTTTTTGAAGTTTGTTAAAAATTAGTGCTAATTATGTAATTAGGCGGAAGAAAAAAATAATCTGAGTATCTGCAAGCGACGACAAACAGTATTATATTGTTTCTGCCCAACTACGTGGCATTTTCAAATCTTTAATTCTTGGTGCAGGATAGTTGGATAGTCTATGAAGTGCTCATCTCAACACGGTATACGACTGTCTCAAGAATGAATGAACGAAAGTACTAGTATGTGGATGTGAATGTGTGATACTCTCGATGAATTAAAGGGTTGTTGTTCTATGCGATTCGATACTCGCATCGAATAGGCAGAATTCGCAAATTCGAATATTGATGGGGATAGTATTGGAGTGCTTTGCATCGCCAACTGCGCATTATAAAACATAAGAATGACGATAAAAAGGCACCAACATTCTTCTTTGTAGTGAAGCATGAGAAGCTGCTTAGCAGACCACGCTGCATGACTCAGACCTTATCCTTTTCCTAGGAGTGAAGAATCTGTGTCCTCTTTAGCGTGGTGTGTGCCGCATGTGGTCTGGACCGACTCGGAACAGCTGCATGGACCTATTTGCACATGTGATCCCATGTTGTGAGTTTGGCTCACGCATGCGCATGGCTGACTATGCTCACGCATGCGCAGCGGCCATGGAGCCCTGCGGGCGATGCTCAGGTGGAAACGCCGGACTCGTCGACCGATCAGACAACTGCCGCCATCTATAGTATTGGAGGAAAAGTAACTGAGGCTCGGAGGCCTCTGAGATTTGCGCGCCCCGGCTGGTTTTTCTGTGGCCAACGAGCACATCAAAAGTGGATTTAACTACTCTTTCTGCGCGTGTGTGAGAAGCAGTGCTTGCGAGAGAGAAATGTGGGGACTTTCGTTTCTTAAGATTTGTGTTCCACTAGGTACACTGCGGGGGAGAACGTTGTTTTCTCCGTTCGTCTCTAGCCGAGCTGGCGGCACTGAATCGACAGAATGCGTGACTGGTGGTGTAGTCGGTTCTAAACCAGTAAGGGCATGCCCCCGCACTCATAGCTGTGCCTCATGGCTGTGCATCGCTACAATGGCAAGCCGCCGTTTCTCGCCTTTTGTGGGCAACTTGAAAACCTTTGAACTTTGCAATAGCCGGATGATTTTTGCATTTGTACAACAGTTGATCACCTTGGACTTTCTCGAGTTGTGAAACACACTTAGGTTTGAATAGCGCTACTAAGCTTAAATATTTAGGAGGATATACTTAAGCTTCCTTCCCAAGGGTCACCAGATGCTTAGACTGGTACACATGTATATTGCGACAATTTATTAGCGGTCGGTTTACGCACGCGTATGTTTGAGGAGCCCCGCGCGCCGCGCCGGCTGCTGTGGTTGTCCTCCCAATGATCCGCGCCATATGGCGCGGATCAGTGTCGGTGCGACGGTGTAGCATGTCGGTGCGGCAACATCGTCGGTGTGGAAACCTCGTCAGTTTGTCTGTGCGGCAAAATCGTAGGTGCGGCAGCATCGTTCAGACACCTGCTTTGTTTCTTCACCGTAGCAGAGACTTTATATCTGAAGTCTTACATTGGCTCCATGTTTTACAGCGGCTTGTTCAAATATCCGCCATATTGCAGTGTTGATGACGGTGCGGTGAAATCACTGCGACTATTGGTCGGATGTATGATTCTGTCGTAAGAGCTACTAAAAAAACGGGCGAGTTTGCACTCGGTCGTGCCCAGCTTAGGCACAACCAAACTGGCGATCCTCAAGTCTTACTGGCTGCTACTGCTAGGTATTAACTTGGTTGCTGCTAGGTCTTAACTTGGTTTAACTTAAAAAGTCCCTGAAACCGTTCGGACAAATTTTGTAGACATGTAGGATACAGCTACAGTAAAACATTCGCGTCACAACTTAAGAGAAGCGTCTCATATTAAGAGAGCTACGGACGTTTAGAAGTTGCCCTCCTCCCTAGCCATGCATTTCCTCCTCAACTCGTTCGCCGAGTGATCGGGCTAAGCTCCGCCTTCGCTGGCTCTATGTCATGTTGTGACGTACGTTGTCGTCTACTTCCGGTTGTCTTGGAGCCAGCGCGCGAAGGCTCTCCAACCTCTCCGCTAGCCGCCCGGCCGTCGATCCCCAGCGAGAGCGATCAAGCAGCGTGCGTTGCGAGCGTTCTGTCGCAGCGCCGAGCGTGTCCGGTATTCCGGTAACTACAGGCGGGCTGGGCGTTTTGACGGATAGCCAGAGCCGTAAACTAAAGCCCCTCCATACTACTGTGATGAAGGAGCTTCGTAGACGTAGGCCTGATCGGCATGCACGGTCCAGCCATCTGGTGGCGCAGAGCTTAAACAGCCAAATACAGATCTAATATTCCTGTAACCAAGTGTAAAACAATTGAAACATATAAAAAGAACGTTTTCAAGATTACGCTCCTGCCAATAGTTTTAGCCAGCGGCAAAGTAGAAAAAACTTCGTTACTGCTATATTAGCTGTGTGTTTGGTTGAGCTTTGTACCGCCAGGTGGCTGCACCGTGCAAGCAGTTCACGTTTGCCCCTCCGTTCATCACGCAAAACGTGGTAAAATGGCCAGTACACTTGCGCTTGCGTTCACATGAATACCGGGCATACTAAATTATATTGTGGCAAACCTTCGACGTGAAGTGACGGCCGCAAAGGCGTAGACGCTAGCGCTGTTTGGATACCGTCAGTCCGATGCGCAGCAGCCACTCCGTTCGTCTGCTGCCTTGCAGCGGGGCACGATGTCGCAGCTTGGCATGTCGCCGATCGCTACGTTTGCAGCCCACAACGCAAGGGCGAACCATGGTGCTTGCGAAAAGAAAGAACAAGACCAACACTGACCGCCCAGCTCTCGTCAACACGGAGCACGTTGTAACACAAGCAGACGACACTTGCGGTGGGCCGGAAGTGCTTTTTGCGTAGTGATACATGTCCTTGTGCATTCTCTTTCTGTTACTATCTTTTTATAGAAACAAATTAACTAACATCTAAACTATTACGAACAGCATTTGTTCACCATTGTGTTGCAAGAATTATCGATGACGCGCCCTGGGCAGCCAATCCGATAGCTGGCCCAGTGACGTATTCTGGGCAAATCGCGTCATCTGGGCACAAAACTCAGCCGCTTGGCGTGTTGCAATACGCAGCGATGTACATTTTTAATACCTTAAAATAAATTACACGCTTTACGTGGAGCGCTTAGATGCGTCAATTAATGAGCAGAAGGACCTATACTCTAACGACTCAGTACGTTTGCACAAAATCGTGAAAATCGTTTCAGGGTCGGTATTCTCGAGCGATCATTTTCGGAAGTACCTTCCCATTCGCGACACTTCGCGTGACCAGCGCTGCACGCGTCGGCGCCTTCGAGTGACAGCGCTCCTGGCATGCTACAAACGCAGGCAGGCAGGCAGGCAGGCAGGAGCCGTGTATGTGACGTGCGAAGCAAGCGCGCACCTGCGCCGGCGGTTACTAAGCAACGCGAGGTGATGTCATCGCTACTGCTTGGGCGCATGCGCGGCTAGGCACCGCGGGTGGCGTCGGCAGCAGCTCTGCGCGTTGCCTCCTTGGTTCTGCTACAATTTCTTTATCTCTCTCTCTCGTTTTCTCTTTCCCTCTTCCGAGCATTGCGCGCGCGCCGCACATGCTCTGCTTCCCTCTCCTTAACGTGCCATGTCAAGGCAACATGTGCACGGCACGGAGAGGAGGCGAAGCACATGCTACAGACGGCATTTGGCACTGAGCCGTGCTCCCTCAAGGGCTGCAGAAGATAGCGCCAACCTTTCCCTTTCCTCACGAACCACTTACTACGGCCTTGTAGACGAGCATCCGCCGTGGCTGTGGGAGGCAAGTGCTGCCGCCAGGTACCTACCGGTTAAAGAGGTACAAGCCCGCTCCCGGCCTGGTGCTCGGCCATTATGGGACCTCAACGCTTGGAAAGGTGTGTTTGACCTCAACCCGAAGGCGCCGCCACCTCAGTAGGTGCTTGGGGCGCCACATGGGAAATGACCGCCTTGGGAGCGGCCCAGACATCACTTTTTAAGACAGTGTCGCTTGTTTTCTGCCCTCACGAGGGTTTCGACGGGAATTCAGGGCGCAGGCTCCTTTCCCAAGCGTATCACCCCTGAAGGAAGCCGAACGCCAGGCCGGGGTACGCTTGTACACTTTTGAACCAGTGGGTGCCCGGCGGCGGTGGGAATCGAACCCACAACCTCCCGTAGCCGAGGCGGGCGCTCTTCCACGAGGCCACGGCTGCGGTGGGTGCTTGGCAGCGCAGTGACGTCATAGCTCGGCGAGGTTTTGCGGCAGCAGGCGGCACTTTTTACGGTGAGCTGGAACAGCTTCGCTGCTAAAAAAAACATAACTAATTTTATCATTCTTACTGGATTGACCTGTTGCTTGAGAACCATAAATCCAGCTGCTGAGCTTGTAGATGAGGCGGAACCGTCTGTAGAAACATGCATGCGGTTTCGGTATGTCTGCTGCCGTAATAGCAGCATCAGTTGCTTCATGGCCAGGCACAGATCACAGTTTAATTTAAGGTGTCACACATAACGACAACTACGGCGGCACTGCGGAGCGCTTGCAGACCACCGGGCGGCCTTGAACTACGCCTCCAATGAACCGGCTCAGAAAAGGGCCATGTTTTCTGATTCAGAAGTAGCCCTTCAGAGCCCGTAGTCTGCTTTACGGCACAGAGCGTACGAGCAGATGGTATCCGACATTGGGGAAGTACACCATCGTGCTCCAGAAACAGGACCCGAGACCACCTGTCAGTGGCTTTTGGGTCACTGCGGCGTCGTCGGCAACAGCTTTACTGACAAGGCTGCCCCATCTACTCAAGTAGGCAACCGGATGCTTCCAATACCTTTGGCAAGGACTGATGCTGCCAGGGAACTTCGTCTGCTTGCTCCGAAAAGGGAAGATTTCTGAAGTTTTTCGAGTGTCTTCAATTGGCCGACTGCGGAAGTGCACCCCTCGTTACGGCCACAAATGCCATCTAGCCTTTCCCGGTGAGAAGCAACATTGCCTTAACGCTCATGTCTGGGAGTGTCGCTTACGAACGCTTTCTTCTGCATTAATGAAATGACCGGGAGTCCGACTTGCGACTCATGGAGATACGAGAAAACCATGGCGCACCTGTTGCGTATGTGTACTGACTATCACGTCCAACGCCTCTCTCTCCAGACAGCTTTAAACCTGCTCGACCCTAGACCATTTTCTGAGCCGAAGATACTCAAAGCGTTGCCACGTCCATCTCTGGCGCAAAATGCTATCCGTGCACTACCTGAATGGCCCTTTATAGTCTTGTGCATTCTCCTGCGTGCGCGCTGTGTTCGCTCTCTCCCTCTTTCTTTCTCCCCCCTTTTTTCCCCCAATCTAAGGTTGCAAAAGCGGACGCTCCACTGGTTGACTTCCGTGCTTTTCCCCTCCTTGCTTTCTCGCTTCCTTTTTCCTGGATTGCTTTATAACAATTATTCCGATGCCACGCACATGCTGACGTCTGTATGGAGGGAAACTTTCTTGACGCGGTTAATTAAGTGCTATAAATCTGCTCCTCTTCTGCACCACCTTCTTAAGCACAGCGATTGGCAGCCCGGCAAGACGGCAAGGCACGGCGACCCCAACACAAAACTCACGTGACCCACACGACCGCGAAATACACTGTATTTGCCATAGGCCCAGTTTTTATTACACCCATTTCCAGGATCTGCCCACTGTAGCCTGCAAGAAACCGACACTGTGGACGTGCCAAACCCCGGGGAACAAGGCAAAGAGAGCTTTCCCGTAATCAAGGAATCAGGCGCTTGGAGTTGTGTATTCGCTGCCGTGATAATTTTTAGGTTGCGTTTGTTCTTTCATTGCGTTACGCCGTGGAGAACAGAACCGGTCACCGGCATACGTTAGGGCTAGTACAAATAGGTATACCTATATAAGCCGATTTGTTATAAGTGTGCTGTCCTGTGAGTAAGCCACGGAGTGAGCTATTCGGCAAGGCGGGAGTAGCAGCAGCGCCGGTCACCTAAGTTCGAGGGAATTTGAATGGAAAGATTGGCTTTTAAAGAGCAGAACGGCGCTGCGTCGGAAGCTGCAACAAAAATTTCAGTTTGATACTTCCGATCTTCAGCAAGTGCTGTGTGCCTGAGTTATGTTACTTCCTCCGAAGCCGTGTCATCGCTAAGGTTTCGTTGACCACATCCAATAAATTGCGTTTGCGCGCTCTGATGCAGGCGCGCGTGTGGTTGCGTACTCTGCGCAAGCCCTTGCGATCGTCTGAGCGCAGGTCGATGAGTTTTCCTTGGTTATTTATGGGTTGCCATTATATGACGCCCAGCCGTGACACTAGTTGGTTTTGTAACATAAGCTATACGATTTGAATAGAAAGTGCTACAGCAGCCGCAGTGCATGCTCAAGATGAATGTACTTTAATTACGGCGCAGCTGCGCAATCCCAGACTGCGATGGCGACGACGTTGGTATGGAAGCTGTGTGTACCTCGATTGCCGCAAGTCGCCAAACTCTGGCAAGTATATACGTTTCAGAGCATATCGATAGTTTCAGTGTTGCCACTACCATCGCCAGCGGATTAGGCTTCAGGGAAAATGGACATTTCGAACAGAAAACGCGAATGCGTATAGGACGTCTACCAACGCTAGTCGGCTGTACGTTTGTGGAGTACATTTCAAACTAGAAGAGCTGCAAACTAGCGATTGTGGATGATTATCCAGACCTAATTTATGGTCCTTAGCGAGCAACGAATTCCCACGCACTCCCGCTTTCGGCTGCGTTGCTAACAACCAGTGTTTTAAAAGGAAATTAAACGTGAAGTTATTCCGTCTGATTAAGCGGGACATTTACGCCTCGATCAGCTACGACGATGCTACTTCATCCACGCTGTGTTAAAGCACTGCTATCAGACGAGGAAATTCTTAAACTGGTTCCCCGTTGATGCTTTAGGTAGAGGCACACAAAATATACCGACAATAACTTCAGCGTAAGCCGAGCGAGAACTTGTAAACATAACAAATCGCTAGCGCTGACACAGGGAGGAGTGCTTTACTATCTTTTATTAGTGAAAAAAAATCATGAGCCATTCCGCTCTGTGAAGGTGGATGACCAGCGAAGCTGTTTAGCACACGACACAGATGTGACGCAAAAATTTGAACAGATGTACGAACATATTTATTGTCCTATTCGCAGGTCATCGTGACGATAGGTACGCACACACATTGGCCTATCACCTCTGTTATTAAATCTGTCCGTCACGTAAGACAATGAATGGCTCATTTCCCCTTAAGCAATAATGGTTCATAGCCCCGTAACCGCGGCCTTCCCGTCACGACGACAGAAAAGTGAAATTCTACGCTGTAATAATGAGCGGCAATGGAGCCAGCTTGCGGAAGGAGACGATGACGAACGCATGAGCAGTGGCACGAGCACGTTCGCATGGTTGTGCTGAGGGGGCCCAACGAGCTAGCTGTGGAAGAAGACGACGCTCAAGCCATTGCTGATCATGGTACTGTTTTCGCGCGGACGACATGGCCTAGCCATTTTAGACAGCTTCGCTCTAAAACAAAAGGAACGCCCTGTCATGGTGAAGTATAGTGGGTGAAGCAACGAGGGCAAAGCTCTGTCCTTAGTAGTTTTTAGAGTGAGAGTGCAAAGAACTATTGCGTAGGAAAACCCCTCAGTGCTTGCGCTGTAGTGCATGGTAAAGAACCCCAGGTGGTCAAAATTAATCCGGAGCCCTCCACTACGGCGTGCCTGATAATCCGAAGTGGTTTTACCACGTAAAACTCAAGAAGAAGGTTCGAACGGTTGGCTAACAACTTCGCAAGTAGATAACATATTGAAATATCTGTTGCAGCAGGATATTCATGAATTGATGTCCGTGAATAGAGAGTTTAGCGTTTCCGTAAAAATATTGTTGCAGTAAAAATATTGGATGAAGTCTGTTATTGCTAAGACGTAGGAGTCGGGGTCTGTTTCAGTGGAGCCGGATGGTTCAACGGGGTGGCGGGATAGGCAGGCGGCGTCATTGTGTAACTTGCCAGATGTGTACACTACCGAGAACGTGTACTCCTGTAATCGTAATGCCCAACGGCCGAACCTCCCTGTGGGGTCTAAGGCCCGGATTCTGAAACGCGCCTTTCCTTACTAAGGACGTCTTACACGCTGTAAGGCGACCTGGAGTCAATTCTGGAACGTCCCTTACTAAGGGGCACTAAGTTAGGGCCTCCTTGGTGCTTCCTCACGCTTAGGAAGCCGGCATGCTACCTTCATGCTTCCTAACCGCGCTCCTCTACCTGAACGTATGCTTCTCCGCAGGACATTGGCCACTGCGTAGGTGCCTCGGG